>NC_088868.1:40281725-40333682 GCF_032884065.1 Artemia franciscana
CTCCGCCAGTTTTCAATGTTACACCGGATTAACTCATTTCTTCCTCCTGATATTATGGTTTCTCTTTATTATGCTTTTATTTATCCTTACCTTTCTTATTGCTGCTCTGTCTGGGGTAATACTAATAAATCTCTTCCCTGCTCACTTCAAAGAGCCTAAAATAGGGCAGTGAAGGCTTCTTTTCTTCTCCCTCGGCTTTACCCTTCCTCTGATCTTTATAATGATACTGAAATAGCTCCGCTGTATCATATTATAGGTAAAAGTACTCTTTATTTTGCACATTCTGTTTTTCTAGGTACTCTCCCACCGCCCCTACAGCAGTTTTTCTCACGGACAGGCTCAGGTAGGTACTTTTCTTCTTTACGTAATTCTTCTCGACGATTTATTTTACCAAAACGATATTCTGCAGCAGCCCAGAGGTCTCCAGTATATCAATCAATTCTATTATGGAACTCCATCCCTTCGGATGTCCCTCTTTTTCTTTCTGCAAAGGCATTATTTCGTCGGGTCTTTCCAATTCAATAATTTTTCTCTCTTTATTAATCCTTTCCTAATTTGTATGTCTCTTCTCTTCTTTTAAAATCATTTTCAGCTATATGTTAAATCTCCTTCTAAATTTTCTATCTGTTAAATATCCCACTTTTTCAATTTCCTTGTCTTGTTCCAGTTTTTTTTTCTTTTTTTTCTTGTATATATTTTATGATAGTGCTTTATTTTTGTTCTCTGTGGTCCATTACAAGCAAAGCTTCTTGGGCCTAGTAACCTCTTTACTTTTGTAATAGTTTTTTCTTTTAGTATCAATAAATTGATTGATTGATTGATTGATTTGGAGAACGAAGGCTATATGGAGCTGAATCAGAAATAAACATAGGAGTTTTCCGAAGAGATTTTGGAAGATTGCCGTGAAGTTGATCAAAGACAAAAGAAGCAGAAGAAATAATGTAAATAGACCGTAGACTTAAGAGTTGTGTTGGTGAAGAACGGTTGGTGTCCATAACCAGACGCCGTGCTTTATTATACATGATGGAAAGTGACCGCGGCGTAGACGGAAAAGTAGACATCCACACAATGGGGCAATCAGAAACATATGACTGGACAAGACAGAAAAAAAGAAGTTTCAGAATAGATGCGAGGAAATGTGTATCTAAGTTTTCGAATGATACCCAAACTCCGTGAGACCTTAACCCTAATCATGGCTACATGGTTTCTGAATGAAAAATTATCATCAAGCAGGATACCAAGAAACCGGACCACCCGATTCTCTGGTCTACATAAGGAGCCTTATGACATCTGAAGGTGTGTAAGCTGAGGGAAAGCTACACTAATTCGATAAAAAATAAGAAAATGTGATTTACCAACATTCAAAACCAAATAATTGGCATTAAACCTTGACATAACTCTCTCAAATAATGCCACAAGGTTAGACTTGATATCATATTCCGTCTTCCCAAGAGTCCCAAGAGTGGTATCATCAGCAAAAGCAACAAGAAAATCTTCAGTAGAAGAAGTATTGAAACACGACTGAGCATCAGGCTGACACAGCTTGCAACATGCCAGAGGCCTGGTGTTTTTTACAGCCAAAATTAGATCAATAACATAAATCAAAGAATAAAATGGGACGCCATAATATACTTCAGAAGGGCTCCGGAAAAGCGGATCAATTGAATTAAGCCTACCAGAAAGATATGAATCAAACCAAGAATAAGCGTTTGATGTTATACCAATATGTGATAGTTTCCAAAGAAGAATTCGATGAGTCAAGGAATCAAAAGCTTTACGAACATCCAAAAATAAAGCTGCTGGGATATGAACAGAATCTATTGCCGAATGAATGAAATTCGATAAAGCTTCGTAAGCATGCTCCGTAGAGTGACTTGCTCGGAATCCAAACTGGAAATCATGCAACAAATCCTTTGCATCCAGAAAACTAAGAAGCCTGGATAGCATAGCCTTCTCAAAAATTTTGCTGAAAACAGATAGGAGAGAAATTGGCCTATAATTAGCAGGATTACTCCGAGAACCACCTTTATAGAGTACTATAACCTTAGCTCGCTAGTGAGATTCAAGAAAAATACCTTTCTCGAAAGACAGATTGACGAGCTTAGTCAGTGGTGACAGAATAGCAGGCAGAATAGCACAGATAACCCTAAGCTCTAGCTGAACATCTGCATCTCTTTGGATGGTTTTACAAACGATTTTCAGCATTGATGGAACTGAAGGCAGAGGGGGAGTAGGTCTAAGAACTGAATTAATTAAATACCATGTCTTCCTTATATCCTTCCCACATTCAGAAAATTTCCTATGATAATACTGAGATTTTGCCTTCCGACACAGAGAATTAAATATATTCCTATAAGCATTGAATCGTTCGTGATGAGCTAAAGATGGTGAAGCCATGCAAAGCTTCCACAAATAATTTTTCCTTTTCCAGCTTATATGGAGACCTGGAGTCATCCATGGATTCAGTGGTACTATCCTTTTCGAAGTATGGGGCGCTGGACCCGATTGCAAATTTCCAGGATTCCTTCTTTAACTAAATCATAAAAGGAATCAAAAGAGTGGTTAAAATCTGAGTCAGAAGCCAAACTACCCCATGGTACATCAGCCAGACGATAATTAAGTAGACTTAGCTCGGTATCAGCATAACGAAAAAATGGGAGATTAGATGGTGATGCTATACGCTGAACTTGATCAGCACTCTTATATCGGGAAATAGCGGGAAAATGATCAGAAATATCACTTAACCAGCACCAAATTATCTAAAACATCTTGTGAGGAAAGAATATTATCGATAAGAGACGCTTGTGTTTCTGTAACTCGGGCTGGTATGTAAACTGAAGGTATAGTTCCCGAAGAGAGTATCATTGACAAAAAATGAATAGTTGAAGCAGAATTTTGATCCAGTAGGTTGAGGTTGAAATCACCCGTAAGGATTAGTTCATAGGGATGTTTTTGGACTGAGTCCAAAACTTCTTTCAGAATTTTCAAAAACGAAGGAATAGATCCACTTATAAAACAAACCCTCAACTAAATACTTACGCATTGATTTAATCTCAATAAATAGGGATTCAAAAATTCCTTCCTCATTTCTGTTCAAATTATTTTGGACATTATATGCACGACGATCAGCAATATAAAGCATAAGGCCACTTCTCGCCATCTGTTTCCTATTCAGCCTCTCCACCCTATATCCAGGAATATCTAAAAGGATATCTTTTTTTGAATCCAGGAAAGTTTCACATAATCCTATAACATCAGGAGTTCCATCACTAATGATCCGTTTCAGCTCATCAAAAGACGAGCTGAGTCCCTGAATGTTAAGATGAAACACAGAGGAAATATCATCTCGTTTAGAGGAGGCAGAACCATTTAATTGCGAAACATACTTACTTTTAAAAGCCGAAGTAGAATCATTATTCATCTGATTTCTATTTCCAATTGAATTTTTAATAATATTTTCAATATCTAAAGGATTATTTTTTAAATCAAGTAAACAATCCCCCAAAGAGTTGATACCGGCCTGGCCACTACTCATGGTGGATGGCAGTTCCACCCCACGACCAAGCCCACCAGACCACAGGTATAAGAAAAAAATATAAGGAAAGAAGAGTAAAAAATAATATAATCAAGGTATGGATAAATAATGATAATAAAATCCAAGTAAGAATAAATAAGAAAAAACAGGGAAAGAGAAGAAAAAAGAAACAAGGAAAAACTAAAAACTCCTCCCCCATGCCTTTCCCACTGAAAAGTAAAAGCACTAAGACTCCCAGTAAATAGGTTGGTTCTAATACTATACTGTTTGGTGCAAAAAAACAGCAATACAATAAAAAAGACACAATATTTGTTGTAGCAGAAGATACCATTATATAAGTCACTATTACTATTTTTATTGCATCGGACCAAACTAACTCAACAAATAATTCAAGCAATACTTTTTTCTTATCAAAACACAAAAAGTGTCCGGGCTTCCTCAAACTCACTAAACAAAACAAAAAATATTCAGTCATGTAATCCAGTCCATAAAATTGCCCCGGCTATTTATTTATTTATTTGAAAACCCGTCAATCATACGAAATGAAAAAGACGGAGCACGAACATATAAATATAAGAAAATATATAAGAACATATCAGAGGAGACATAACTAGAAAGAGACTCAACTAATAAAAGGGCAAACAAAATAGCACTAAAATTAATAAAACGAAAAAAGATCTATTGTAAAAGGAGATTATACCAGTCGTGATCTACTATTTTAATATTATGTCTTTTGATTACATTTTCAACTGCAACATGAGGGTCGGTTATGTGATACTTTTTAATGAGGATTGAGTTTCTATACCAGGGAGGAAAACGTAGGAGGTATTTAGCAAAACGGAAGAAAAGCGCACGGATTTTAGACAATTCAGCCTTCGAGAATAGTTTCCAAAATGGAGCCAGGTACAGAGTATGAGGTAAAACAGTAGCGTTATATAGGCTGGCAAGGAGGGGGCGGCTAAAACGGAATTTAGCAGAGACTATGGAAGCATACGAGCCGGAGATCCGTCGATTGAGGTGTTTGATCAGTAGAAGACGTGTATGCCTTAGAGACGAGCCAATAGGGACTCCGAGGTAATTTATGTGGTCAGCAGTATTCACGAGATTTTCACCAAAAAGCAGTGAAGGCACGTGTGGTGTTTTTTGCCAATTGAAGAGAACTATCTCGGTTTTCTCAGTGTTAAAACTGAGGCCAAGTTTTAGATATTCGGTTTTAAGCGTTTTAAAAATGTCAGAAGCTTTTTGCAATGTTCTACTTAAGTTCAAGACGTCGTCGGCGTAGCATACTAAGGAGGTGTCTATAGAGGAAAGAATGCATGAGGTTGGGCATTTATCTTGTGCTTGAAGAACATAATTATTAAACAAATGAGGGGAGGAGACAGCTCCCTGGCGGGCACCCTTCAAAACGGGGATCAATTTTTCATGAGGCCGGGGAGGCAAATTTTTGTCGGGAGGAAGCTTTAGGCGAATGGACAGCCTCGAGTACATATCACGTAGGGATCGAACTATGCAGGGATTCAGATCTCGTTGTGAAGTTTTTAATAACATTGCAGCGTGTATGAGTGAATCGAATGCACGGCTGATGTCATGACTATCTAAGGCTATGCTCTCTCCAGAAAAATCCGCATCGAGTAGCACACTCAATACAGCCGTCAAGGCATCGGCACAGCCAGTGCGGCGCTTAAATCCGAATTGACGTGGCGGGGTGTAGCATTTAGTTTCCAGTTCATTAATGAATAGAAGCTCGAATAGTTTACATATAGATGTGGCGACTGTAATAGGGCGAAAGACGAGCATTTGATTTCATTTTTCCCTTTCTTCGGAATGGGGGTAAGATCCAGAAAGATGAGGGAACAACACCTTGCGTGAAGATCATCTGCATAAGAAGCGAAAGATGCATAGCGAGAACCGAACCACCATGTTTAATATGGATAGCGCTAACACGGTCAATTCCGCAAGAAGACTTATTTTTCAACCGACGAATTGCTTGAATAACGGACTCTAAACTGACAACAAAATCACCGTGCGGAAGCTAATCAAGGAACTCATCCAATTCTCTCTCGTACATGTCTTCAAGCTGAGGATTAGGAGCAGCAAATTCACTCGCATAATAAGAATACCAATACTCGACGGGGATTTCAGACGGCGACAACAGAGGGGTAGGCTTTGCCAAAGATACAGACTTGAAAAGAAAATTTCTATCCTGTTTTGCACGGGCGGAATAGCTATCAACGAGATATTTGCGGTGGAGGGAGAGCGCCTTCGAGAATCTACGCTTCGTAGTCAGTCTGATGCTATTAATGGTACCAGATCTTGGGCGCCCACAATCTTTCCATACCGAAAACCAGAATTTTGCTCGATGACAAGCGGCCACCAGCGAATGATTTTCGGGCCACTTTTGCACCATCCATTTACGAACTTTTACTTTAGGTACCGCTAACCTCTCAGCATGAAGGAGAGCATGACAAATTTCAGTACAATAAATATTGAGACAAATTCGGACTTCTTCTTTAGAGAGATCTTTCGGTTTTTGGAGGAGATTAAAGGGAATACGGATTTTATTAAGAATTTCTTCTGTCGCCAGAGCAAATAGTTGCTTATCAGCCTTAAGCCAATCAAGACGAAATTTAGGCTGTTGAGTTTCCTGGCGGGTTAGGTGACCATTCGAAGAGAATATATGTACAGAAGACGAGACAGGAAGGTGGTCAGAAATTTGACAGTCCGTTACCACCCTAACATTTTGAACAGTTAAATTATGAGAAATGGCAACATGGTCTAGATTTGACACACTGGAGGAGCTGTGAATATATGTAAAATCCCTATCTTTTCCTACCACAGCAAGGTAATCACCAAAAAGATTCTTAATCAAAGAGGTACGAGATGATTGTAAAGAAGAAATCTCAGAAAGGTTCCAGTTGAAATCTCCAATTACTACACAAGAAAAACCCTGGCGCTTAATTTTAGATATACATGAATTTAGTTTCTCACAAGAAAGGGCAAAAAGACGTTCTGAACGCTCATCTTTATAATCTGTTGGCAAATACACGTTAATAAATACACAACTTTCAATTCGTACTGCAAGAAAATTGTCAGACTTTTCTAATAGACTGGACAGAACACATGACCGAACAAACGTAGCTAGGCCTCCTGAAGGTCTTCCTCGGCTGCCACTCTGTTTAGCTGGGACTTTGTAGGCCTTCGTGGTACGATTCAGTTCTAGCAGGTTTTCATTTTGCACGGTAATAAAGTGCTCTTGAATGCACACTACATCATGTTCGACACTTAATCACTAAGGATCGGGAGCTTCTCAATGAACGAGCCATTGATGTTCCATGGAATGAAGCTATAGCACTTGCTCATGATTTCTGTAGTTGACTGTTTTTGGGACAACTAATACTGTAGCAGGTATGACCCGGCACTTTACACTCTACACAAAAAGAAAGTTTTGAGCTGGGAGCTTCGCGCGTGGAAATGTGCTCATGTGAGCCACATTTTGAACATGTTGATGGATTTTCACAGTTGAAAGCTAGATGGCCTATCCTGTGGCAGTTAAAACAACGGCGCGGAAGGAAGACAAATTCTTGGGCTTGTAATCGTTCGTAGCCAATTCTAACCGAGTTTTCAAGGAAAACTTCAAGATCACCTCGCGTCTGAAAATATACTTTATATGTTCTCGACTTTCCACACTGGGTTACCTTCGTACATTTTGGTATTAATTCTTCCAGCTTCGAGTGATCGATATCCTCCGGCACGCACTTGACCATGCCGATATAAGCAGATTCTTTTAATGAGGCATTTAGACTTGGGCTTGATGTTTTCATAGTTTCAACTATTTTTGTGGCTGCTGTCTTAGTTCGAACGACAAGTTTCCACTCGTTTTTGGTGCACTTTAATTCCGTAACGTCTTCCACAGAGTTCTGGCACATGGAGTCCAAGAAAACCTTGCGTTCGTTTGGGCCTTTAAGGTCAGTTGGTGGGTTTTTCACCATAACAGCGTATGACGGCTTTGAGGGGGGTGCACAATTTAAGAATTGCTGAGAGGGCTTAGGCATGCTCATTTGAGGGTGGGTTAGCGTTGCTAGAGCACCGTCCAACTTCCTAGACATTTCGTTTATTTTAGAAATAGCTGTGGCGCTAACGGCATCGCCTATTGCGGGAACTTCACAGGGGCTGAATATCACGAATTTAGGAATGTTCACTTTTTGCTTCGCGGCGTTTACTAAGGTTTTCGACATTTCGAGAATATTGTCCTCATCTTTGGCACGGATTACTACTCTATTAGGCTCATTAAGTTCTGTATGGAGAATTCGTTTAGCTAGTATAATTGTCTCATGGTCGTAGTAGCCTACCGCTGATTTGATAATTGATTCTATTTTAATGCCATCGTTAAGCGCTCTGCTAATGAAGTTCAATACTGCATTTAATATCAGTTTCTCACCCATCTTACGAGTCCCAAAAAAAATCCAAAAGCATAGTCCGTTAAACCGGTTCTGACGTCAAAATCTTGATAGTTACTGTAGGTCAGAAATTCACTGTAGGTACTTATCAAGTTCAAAGTCCCAAGGTATTTGATATTTAAGTATCGATTTCAAATTCACGTAGTAAAAATGTCAATAGCAAATAAATCTAAACAATCGGATAAATAATGTCTCTAGGGAAATCACACAGGTTGAAGCCTTATAATAAATGTCTCTAGGGAAATCACACAGGTTGAAGCCTTACTCAATTGAAAGGTTAATATCCAAAAAGAGGTGTTTACTGAACGAACTCTGAATGAAGACTGCCTTCGCTTTCCTTGCCTTCGCTGTCGTTGCGTTTGAATCAGGCTACTAATATCTGGTAGGATTTCATCAAACAAAAACATTTCCACTGGCCCTTCCTTAAGGCGACGAATACATAGAGATGGTGGTATAGATCTCGTAACCCAAGTTTCAAAACCTGTTATTGTACGAATACTGGTTCGGATAGCTAAAAGTTTTTTTCGAACTTCTCGAACAGACAGGGGAGAATCATCAGATAGAAAAACATTCTGATTGCCCAAGATAGATTTTCCACGAAGATTTCGAGCCTGTTTTAGAACTGCCACTTTCAGCTCCCTGTTCTCCATGATAATCTTTATCAGCTTTTTTCCAGGCTTAACATCAGCTATCGTGTATTTGGGTACCTCATGGATTCCAAGGCATGACGAAATTATACTATCGAAAATCACCTTAGCGTTTACAGTATCAATCGCTGTCACGTTCCATACTAGAATATTTTTATCAGTTTCTTTACTTTCCAGCTTTATCATTGTATGCCTTCGGCTAGATGATTGCGATTTCAGTAAAGAATTTTCATCAACCAGCACAGAAATGTGGTTCTTCAAGTCGTTGGTTTCTACCTCAAGGCTGATCACTTTAGGCTTAATTATTTTTATTTTATTAATTATTTTTATATGATGGGGTTGCCCCTAGCCCTCAATATCTCACCATTTATGGTAAAATCTACCTTTGGCTCCAATTATTTAAGAATGACTCCTTAAACACAAGGGCCCGTTTAATTAGAATAGTAAGCTTTTTAAAATGTCTAAAAACAAACTTTGGCCTAACAATTTTGTTAATTTTGAGTTTTAATGTTGCTGCTTATTTTCAGTTATATATTTTTTTTATTAAGTTTCTTATCATTTTCTAAATCATACCAGGAAATTTGGCTTTCCCTACATGAAAAACTTCCATCACCCCCAAAAATTCCTCCTTGAAATAAGCTTCCCATGCAACTTCTTCCCTAAAAAAAGACATTTTTTCTTAACTGTGAGTAAGAAGCGACATTAAAACTTAACAAACAGAAATTATTTTGCAAAGGAAAGGGGCTGTCCCCATTATGACCCTTGCTCCTTATGCTAATTTTTTTTTAGAGTAAAGAGCAGGGCTTTAGGGAAGGGACAATCCCATTCATATACGGGATTATTTCTGTTCGTTTTTAGTTTTAATGTCACTCCTTACTTTCATTTAAAAAAAAAATCTTATTTAATAACTAATAGTATAATCATAGTGTAACTAATAACTAGTAGTTAACTGGTATACTGTTACTAAAATAGTACACTACTATCAAACAGTTCGTGGTAACGAACTGTAGTAAGGAGCAACCCGGTTCAATAGTAACCGGAACACTAAAAAATCGAATTTTGATACCAATAATTACATCAAAAGAATTGAATTTTAATGCAGATTTTAAATATATAAGTTTGATCAAGATTAGTCTTACCCATCAAAAGTTACGAGCCTAAGAAAATTTGCCTCATTTTAGAAAATGGGGAGGAAACACCACCTAAAAGTCATACAATCTTAACAAAAATCTCACCATCAAATTCGGCGTATCAGAGAACCGTATTGTAGAAGTTTCAAACTCCTATCTACAAAAATGTGGAATTTCGCATTTTTGCCAGAAGACAGATCACGGATACGTGTTTATTTGTTTTTTTGGTGTTATTTTTACCAGGGGTGATCGTATCGACTGAGTGGTCCTAGAATGTCGCAAGATGGCTCATTCTAGCGAAAATTAAAAGTTGTGATAGTAATGGCTACTGGGAAGTGTACAGACATTTTCAGTGCTCTTTTTAAGTGACCAATGCGACTTACTCCTCCGCAGTCGCCGTGGGAGGGGCAGCAAGTTACCAACTTTGACCTGTGTTTACATATAGTAATTGTTACTGGGAAATGTAAAGACGTTTTCAGGGGGATTTTTTGGTTTAGGGGGAGAGTAAGGGGGGGTTAAGGTTTACGTGGGAGGATATTTCAATGAAGGATTTTCTCCTCGGGGAAGAGAATTTCAATGAAGGAAGAGCAGAAGTTTCTAGCATTATTTGAAAAAAACAATGAAAAAATAAATATGAAAAGTATTTTTCTGCTAAAAGTAAGGAGCAGCATTAAAACTTAAAACGAACAAAAATTATTATGTATACGAAGGGTTTACCTCCTCGTAATACCTCACTCTTTACGCTAAAGTATTTTAAGTAATTTCAACTATTTATTCTACGGCCTTTGTGATTCAGAGGTCATTCTCAAAGAATTGGGACGAAATTTAAGCTTTAGTGTAAAAGGCGAGGTACCGACGAGGGGTGAACCCCCTTATATACGCAATGAAAACATACGAATATAGAAGTTCGTTATGTATATTTTTTACCAATGAAAACATTCGTAAAAAATTAAAAGTTCTAGTTTCCTTTTTAAGTTTCCTCCTAAGCGCCCCACTTTTTACACTAAAGTTATTTACTGCTTTAAAAAGTAAGAATCAAACAGTTCGTGGTAACAAACTGTAGTAAGGAGCGACCCGGCTCAATAGTAACCAAAACGCTAAAAAATTGAATTTTGATATCAATAGCTACATCAAAAGAATCGCATTTTAATGCTGATTTTAAATATATAAGTCTTATCAAGTTTAGTCTTACCCATCAAAAGTTACGAGCCTGAGAAAATTTGCCTTATTTTAGAAAATAGGGGGAAACACCCCCTAAAAGTCGTAGAATCTTAACGAAAATGACACCATCAGATTCAGCGTATCAGAGAACCCTACTATAGGGTTTTCAAGCTCCTATCTACAAAAATGTGGAATTTTGTATTTTTTGCCAGAAGACATATCACGGGTGCGTGTTTATTTGTTTGTTTTTTCTTTTTCCCAGGGTTCATCGTATCGATCAAGTGGTCCTAGAATTTCGCAAGAGGGCTCATTCTAACGGAAATGAAAAGTTCTAGTGCCCTTTTTAAGTGACCAAAAAATTGGAGGGCATCTAGGCCCCCTCCCACGCTCATTTTTTTTCCCAAAGTCAACAGATCAAAATTTTGAGATAGACATTTTGTTCAGCATAGTCGAAAACCATAATGACTATGTCTTTGGGGATGACGTACTCCCCCAGAATCCCTGGGGGAGGGGCTGCAAGTTACAAACTTTGACCAGTGTTTACATATAGTAATGGTTATTGGGAAGTGTACAGACGTTTTCAGGGGGATTTTATTTTGTTTAGGGGTGGGCTGAGGGGAGGGGGCTATGTTGGAGGATCTTTCCTTGGAGGAATCTGTCATGGGGGAAGAAAAATTCAATGAAAAGGGCGCAGGATTTTCTAGCATTACTGTAAGAAAACAATGAAAAATAAACATGAAAACGGTTTTCTTCAAATGAAAGGAAGGAGTAGCATTGAAAATTAAAACGAACAGAGATTATTACGCATATGAGGGGTTCTAAAAATACTTTAGCATAAAGAGCGAGGTATTTAGGAGGAGATAAATACCTCGCTATTTATGCTAAATTATTTTTAGTAATTTAAACTATTTATTCTACGGCCTTTCTGATTCAGGGGTCATTCTTAAAGAATTGGGACAAAACTTAAGATTTATTGTAAAGAGCGAGGTATTAACGAGGGTACAAACCCCCTCGTATACATAATAAAAATATAAGATTATGAAAGTTTGTTACGCAATTTAATTCTTAAGTTGCATATATTTTTTACTAATAAAAACGTTCGTTAAAAATTAAAAGTTCTAGTGGTTTTTTTAAGTAACCGAAAAATTGGAGGGCAACTAGGCCTCCTTCTCCACCCCTTATTTCTCAAAATCGTCTGATCAAAACTAAGAGAAAGCCATTTAGCCAAAAAAAAAAAGAATTAATATACAAATTTCATTTTAATAATTTATGTGAGGAGAGCCAAAACCAAACATGCATTAATTCAAAAACGTTCAGAAATTAAATTTAAAAAAACTGATTTTTTTAGCTGAAAGTAAGGAGTGACATTAAAATTTAAAACGAACAGAAATTACTCAGTATATAAAACGGGTTGTCCCCTCCGCAATCCCTCGCTCTTTACGCTAAAGTTTGACTCTTTGCCACAATTCTACTTTTTAAAAGAATTAAAAGCTTTAGCGTAAAGAGCGAGGGATTGCGGAGGGGACAACCCATTTCATATACAGAGTAATTTCTGTTCGTTTTAAGTTTTAATGTCGCTCCTTACTTTAAAAAAAACATTGTTTTTTAATTTTTATTTATTATTTTTTAAACTTTTTTTTATTCAATATGTATAGGGACTGTATATATTTGTCCATTAAATTAAATACTCTTATATACTGCTGCCGATTTTTAACCTTATTTTGGCACATATCATCCTGTCATAGTTGCAAAATTAGTTGTCAATAAATAAAATTTTTACAGGAAAATTCTTTTGCTTAATGCTAAATATGAGCCAATTTAAAAACTTTTATTTTTGTGCTCAGCTGACAATTTACTGCAACACCAAGTCGATTGAGGTCAATACAGCTCATTCATTCCATTCAATTCAAAGCCTCCTTCTTCATATTCTCTTAGGAAGCTTCCATTTCTCTTTAATGTTCACTAATGACATCCACCCGCCCAAACCAAGGACGACCTGTTTTGTGTTTAGCCCTTGGTAGTGGGCCAATAGGGAAAATTTTTGGCAATCTGTCATCCCTTATCTGCAGAGTGTGCCCTAGTCATCTCAACGTTTCTCTCATTATAACCCTAGAAAGTGGGATTGAATCAGACTTGTCTTACAACTCACTGGTTGAAGTATGTTTAGTCAGTCGGGTTTCCAAAACAATCCTTAGGCGTTTCCTCCTCAAAACATGTACAAAATCTTCCTCCGTTCTCAGAGTGCCCACGCTTCAAAACCCTATTTGACCTCTGTTATCACTTTAGCTTCCAATATTCTAAATCTCAAAATAGGTAGGAAACACCCCCTATTTTGAGCCGGAGCGATCCGGCTAAATAGCAACCGAAACTCTAAAAAATGGAATTTTGACACTAATATCTACATCAAAAGAATTGCATTTTAATGCTGATTTTAAACATATAAGTTTTTTTTTATTAAATTGAGTTCTACCCTTCGAAAGTTAAGAGCCTGAGAAAATCTGCCTCATTTTACAAAAAAAAAGGGAGAAACAACCCCTAAAAGTCGTATAATCTTAACAAAAACATCACAGATGACACCATCAGATTCAGCGTATCAGAGAACCTTATTGCGGAAGTTTCAAGCTCCTATCTACAAAAATGTGGAATTTCGCATTTTTTGCCAGAAGACAAATCACGGATGCGTGTTTATTTGTTTTTTGTTGCTTTTTTTTCCAGAAGTGATCGTATTGACTCAGTGGTTCTAGAATGTCGCGAGAGGACTCATTCGAACGGGAATTAAAAGTTCTAGAGATCTTTTTAAGTGGCCAATAAAATTGGAGGGCCCCTAGGCCCCCTCCCACGCTCATTTTTTCCCCAGTCACCGGATCAAAATTCAGAGATAGTCAATTTATTCACCATAGTCAAAAAACCTAATAACTATGTCTTTGGGGACGACTTACTCCCCCGCAGTCCCCTTGGGAGAGGCTACAAGTTACAAACTTTGGCCTGTGTTTACATATAGTAATGGTTAATGGGAAGTGTACAGACGTTTTCAGGGGGATTTTTCGGTTTGGGGGAGAGTTAGGGGGATTACATGAGAGGGTTAGGGAGAGTTAGGGGCTTCTCAAGGGGGAAGAGACTTTCAATGAAGGGGATGCAGGATTTTCTAGCATCATTAAAAAAATTGAAAAATAAATATGAAAAGTTTTCTACTGAAAGTGAGGATCAGCATTAAAACTTGAAACGGACAGAAATTATTACGCATATGAGGGGTTTACCTCCTCGTAATGCCTCGCTCCCTACGCTAAAGTATTTTTAGTAATTTCAACTATTTATTCTACGGCCTTTGTGATTCAGAGGTCATTCTTAAGGAATTGATACAAAATTTAAGCTTTAGTGTAAAGAGCAAGGTATCGACGAGGGGTGAAACCCCTCATATACGTAATAAAAACATACGAATATAAAAGCTCGTTACGTAAGTTAATTCGTAATTTACGTATATTTTTTACTAATGAAAACGTTCGTAAGAAATTAAAAGTTCTAGTTTCCTTTTTAAGTAATCAAAAAATTGGAAGGCAACTAGGCCTCCTCCCTCACTCCTTTTTTCTCAAAATCTTCCGATCAAAACTATGAGAAAGCCATTTAGCCAAAAAGAAAAATTAATATGCAAATTTCGTTTTAATTATTTATATGCGGAGAGCAAAGATCAAAACATGCATTAATTCAAAAACGTCCAGAAATTGTTCGTGGTAACAAACTACAGTAAGTAGCCGATAGTAACCCTGTGGTGTCCTGGCCGAGTGGGTTGGTGCGCTGGATTCGAGATCCTTTGTCTGAGAGGACGCGGGTTCGAATCCCAGTGTACCCTATTCTTCAGTTTGGAACAGGGGTCAGTGGCGTGACTCTGTTAGCTTAGCCAGAGTCGACCCAGCTCTAAATGGGTACCTGGAGAAATCTGGGGAAGGTAAACAGGAAAAGTGTGCGAAAGCACAGAATGGCTGGCCCCCAGCTTCCCATTGCACTTCCTAGCTGAAGTGCCAAGAAACGGAAATCAGGACCGCCAGTAGGGACTGTAAAGTCTAATGCCGTATCCTATCCGATAGTAACCGTAGTATTTATAGTATAGTATAGTAACCAACACTTTGATACCGGAATTTTGACGGAATCAAAAAACGGAATTTTGATACCAATATTACCTCAAAACAATCATATTTTAATGCTAATTTTAAATGTATAAATTTCATCAAGTTTAGTGTTACCCATCAAAAGTTACGAGCCTGAGAAAATAAGCCTTATTTTAGAAAATAGAAGAAAACTATTTTCTAAAAGTCAGAAAATGACTTTTACAAAATAGTTTTTCTAGAATTACTTTTATATTCTAAAAGTCATAATATGACTTTTAGAGTCACATTCTATGACTCTAAAAGCCATAGAATGTGATCAAAAATCACAGCATCAGATTCAGCGTATCAGAGAACCCTTCTGTAAAATTTCAAACTCCTATCTACAAAAATATGGAATTTTGTATTTTTTGCCAAAAGACAGATCACAGATGGGTGTTTTTTTTTCTTTTCTTTTTTCCCCAGGGGTAATTGTATCAACTCAGTGTTCCTAGAATATCACGAGAGGGCTCATTCTAACAAAAATTTTAAGTTCCAGCACCCTTTTTAAGTGATCAAAAATATTGAAGGACACTTAGGCCCCCTCCCACGCACAAGTTTTGCTCAAAGACACTGGATCAAAGTTTTGAGATATCCATTCTGTTCAAATTAGTTGAAAACCTAATTACTATGTCTTTGGGGACGACTTAATCCCCCACAGTAGCAGCGGAAGGGGCTGCAAGTTACAAACTTTGACCATTATTTACATAAAGTAATGGTTATTATGAAGTGTACAGACGTTTTCAGGGGAACTTTTTCATGTTAGGATGAAATTGGGTCGGCGGGGGGGGGGGGTTATGTGGAAGGATATTTCCATTTAGCAATTTATCATGAGGGAAGAAAATTTCCCTGAAGGGGGTGCAGGATTTTCTAGCATTATTTAAAAAAAACAATGAGAAAAGAAATAAATAAAAAAAATTCACCTGGAAGTAATGAGTAGCATCAAAACTTAAAATGAAGATAAGATATTATGTATATAACGTGGTTCATCTCCTCCGCAATAGCTTGCTCTTTTCGCTAAGGTATTTTTTGTAATTTCAACTATCTATTCTACGGCCTTTGTGATTCAAGGGTCATTTTTAAGGATTTGGGATAAAATTCAAACCTTACTGTTAAGAGCAAGGCATTGACAAGGGAACAAAACCCCTTATACGCGTAATAAAAACACAAAAATATGGAAGCTCGTTATGTAAGTTGATTTTTGAGGTACGTATGTTTATTACTAACAAAAACGTTCCTACAAGAAAATAAAAATCTAGTTGCAATTTTAAGTAGCCAAAAATTGGAAGGCAACTAGGTTTCCTCCCCCATCCCCATTTTTTATAAAAATCATCCGATCAAAGCTATGAGAAAGCCATTTAGCAAAAAAAAAATATTAATATACAAATTTTGTTTTAATAAGTCATGTGTGGTGAGCCAGAATCTAAGCATGCATTAATTCAAAAACGTTCAGATATTAAATAAAACAACAAGTTTTTTTTAACTGAAAGTAAAGAGCGATATTGTTGTGATATTGTAAAAGAGGACTAATAGTAATATAAAAAAGTGGAAAAAACCACAAGAAAAGACCGCCACTAAAATGACCTATTTTTCTTACAAATGCAATAAATAAAATGCGTACTAACAACAAATACAAGAATAAATGAACCTTTTCCTTAAAAGTGAGAGAGGGGAAGAAGGGGGGAGGGCACCATCTTTAAATAGTATTTTAAAAAATTGATTGCCATAAAAGTGCAATGTTTCTCGAACGTCGAAAAAGTGAGGGATGAGGAAAGGATGAAGTACTGATTTCCATATACGAACCCTTCCATATCTATATATATATAAATAAGTTGTTTGTTTGTGTGTGTGTGTTGACTGACGTCATGTTTGTGTGTCGACTGACGTCATGTTTGTCGACTGACGTCATTACAAGGATTGAGCATTATGCCGTCATGAAGATGTGACACCAGGACACAAATAACGACAGGGACACAGGGAATGTAAATGACGACCGGGACATTTGATTTTTGCTCATTTTTGGTTCGATGGAGTTCTTTACTTTTCTTTGAAGTCCCTTTACTTTACTTTTCTCTGAAGTCTTTGTAAGTCCCACTTCAAAAAAGCACCAGCAGGGATACAGTTGGTTTTATAATAAAATGCAGCAAAATAAAAGTCTATCTATCTAAAGAAAAAATTACATATGCCCTACGTTGAAACAAACATAATTAAATACAGGTAAAAAAAACTTTATTTGGTTTGATAAATTGCTTGAATCTTTCCTCTGCTAATATAGCAGAAGTACGTAGACTCTTTCCGACGTTCATTTCATTTCGATCTTTGTTAATAAGGTTCAGACTTGTTTGGGGTTGATTATGCTAAATGTCATTGTTTGAAAGATATAAGGTGTTAACCTGTCGTTTAATTAAAGTATTACTGAATTGAGCATAATCTCTCTTTAAACTAGTCCCCCATAGATAATTAGTACAGATAGATAGGAAGGGGAATATAGACCGTAGTTTATTTATAATAGTTTCATGTTCATTAAAAGACAGGGCGAAAAATTGCCGATAAGAAGGCTTCGATCTTTTAAATTGCCACCCCTGTCTGAGTAGCTCGGGTTTCGCTCACTGCGCTGGCAGGGTCATCTAGTTCGCCTGCCCACTCAAACACCTACCTGCCACATCTTCGACTTTGGTTCAACTGCATATGGCTGGAAATGTCCCAGAGGTAGACCACGCACAAGATGGGCGGACGTCATCTGCGCTCAATTCGCTACCGGGAATATCGACCCCGATGAAGTTCCAACTTTTGCCCAGGACAGATTACTTTGGAGACGACTAACGGCGCTGACGCCTCGTTCCTTCTTCGCTGGAGAAGTTGCCAAGCAAGAGCATTTAGTTAAGTATACAGGTTGTGTTTGGGCAAGCCCTATCGCTTTTTCTTCCGTGTAACCAGCAAATATGTTTGAAGCAGACTAAATTAGTCATTTAAGTAGCCGCGTAATTTGCTATGGGACAAGGGGCAGCTCCCCTCCCAGACTTCGGTTTTCCCCAGACCCCACTCCCCCTCAGCTGAAATAGGAATCCTTAATCTCTGAAAAACTTGTCAAAACTAAGATAAACCTGCATATTTCAAACAATAACAGAAACAGATAAGTTTTTTAGTACGTATTTACCTTTATAGTACCATAAGTTACCTTTATATAGTACTATAAAGTTAACTTTATAGTACTTTTAAAGCAATCAATTGTACCTTTATGGTACCAAATGCCTTATCTTTTTTTAGCTTTTACTGTCATTTCCACGTTACTTGAGAAAATTGGCTCGAACTTCGCCCCCCCCCCCAGGATTTCGACGATATTAGGCTCCTGCCTTTAAGCCTGTTTTTCGATTATCTAGTTGATCGATACCATTTTTATGAGATATCTTGTGTTTTGTTATCTCCTCGAGTCTAAGTATAATTTTTCTATTTTAGTATCTATCTAGTCAAATATCTAGATAGTATATATCTAGATAGATACTAGATAGTATCTATCTAGCAATATAAGGTTTCAGGCTTTGGACCAGTTGTTTGCACTTAGAACATTTTTCTAGGCATCCAAAATTCATAAATTCAATTTTTGCATCAAAGCCTCCCCAATTGGTGCTGTGAGCCAGAAAAAATGATTGCACACATTCCAGAAAAAACTGAAATCTCAAAAATTATTAAAACCAGACAAAATAAAAGAGTGAATTTGACCCATCGATACAGCCTGTCTAGTCTGAGGGAGTTGTAACTTTAGTTTTACAAAGGGTAATCCAAAACGCCTTTTATTGACTTAATACAGCCGAAATCTATATATATAAAAATAAGTTGTCTGTCTGTGTGTCTGTCTGTCTGTCAGGTGACGTCATGGTTCTGTGTCGACTGACGTCATGAAGTTAGTTGTCGTCATTTTTGCTATGACGGTGGCGTCATTAACGGTATTTAAGACATTTGTTCACGGGAAAATGTTTAATTGTAAAATGACTGAAGAACCTACAATGGCAACAGCCGAGGAAGCTGCTCAAAGAGTTTATGCCAAAAAACTTGCTGCTGATAGAGAAAGTAAGAAAAGAAAGCGTTCCGAGGAATCACAAGAACAGCAAGAAAACAGGCTTGCAGCTGATAGAGAAAGTAAGAAAAGAAAGCGTGCCGGGGAATCACAAGAACAGCAAGAAAACAGGCTAGCGGCTAAAGAACGCAAAACCGCGCAGTTAGATGAAAATCCACCTGGACAGCGAGAGTCAAAACATATCAAAACTGAAAATGATAGCGATGATGATTGGGTTTGGGATTTTGACTTGGATAAGGTCATCAATGCCTACCAGATTTAAGTTAAAAAAACAAAGGTTCGTCGATATGTACTTCATAGTGACGCTGAAAAATAAAGAAGAAAAAGAAAACTGAAAAAAGAAAAAAGGTAAAAAACTAAAAAAAAAACTAAAAAGAAAAAACACTCAAAGAGAAATTACAGACCGAGACACAAATGACGACCGAGACAGAGGGAATATATATACAATAAAATCCTGGACAATAATATTGTAGTGACTTCTCAATACGAGTGGAAATAGTTCCATAGAAGGTATTATTAATCTTTTTCTGATAAATTTTATAGTGCTAGGCCACTAAAAATTTAAGGCCTAATGCGCCATAAGCCAACCATTTACCTATGTTTTCTCCCTAGAATAAGAAGCAAAAGGAAAGAAGACAAGTTCGAAAGAAATGATTGCAGGGAGATTTACTCGCTCTAATCCTCTTTTAGAGTTGCAGAACTAGCTGTGACCTAGTAAAGAGTGCACCACAGCCGATAGTGGCTAAAAATTACAAAAAGCGTTTTAAAATAATTCTTCAAATGTAGAAGAATCGCCACTCCGAGACGTCTGGTGATGCTTCGTTGATGCTCTATGTGTCACCTCTGGTCCTGGAGGACTTAAGGTCTAAGGTAAGAAGAATCGCCAAGTGACACTTATTCAAGAATGGTTGGCAGTGACAACCTTTCAGTGCTGCCCCTGATGCCTTCACGCCATGGTGCCTTCCCGTAAGCACAAATAGGGCTCGCTGCTGCTAATCTCAGTCACAGTCTGCGTGTGCCGGCCCAGTATCTAGCCATGAGGAAGGGTGTTTTATGCAATGCACTACTGATATTGGATGGATTCAGATCAGTAATGGCTGCCAAAATCATACCTGGAGGGGGATGTCGATCCTTCTGTTCATATGAAGTGCCGACAGTGACACAAAATAGGATCCATTGAGGATCCCTCCGAGGTAGGAAAAAAGAGCTCCCCTGCTAATGCTGGTTGTCGGGACCAACTTCAGCTTGCCGCTTATTGGCTGAAAGTGGTGAATGACACTCTCGTTTCCTTTAAGGGACGAGTGTTACCTGTTCAAGCCAGTCTGAAACTAAGGGGGTGGGGGGAAATGTTAAGACCCTTGACGCTAGAAAAGAAAGCTCTTCTATAGAGCGCAAAAAGAGCTAGGGAAGCTCTTTTAAAAATGCCACGTGCGAAGAGGCACCAATAGCCCGGCAGGTATTGGTGCCTTAGTTTTATTTTCTGGGGAACGGAGCGTAAGAGGTAAAGAGCCTTTGTGGCCTGAGTCTCGACTTAGTTTTGTAGGTTCTTCCATAATAATAAATCGTAATAATTAACTTAAAATTAAAAATTAATGTTGAAAACAAATTTGTGAGAATTTCAAAAAAGTTAAGCGGTGATTAATAAATATTTTTAATTTGAGACATATCTTCATAAGCTATAGCTGTAATATCGAATTGCTCGTAAACTTTTCTTTGGTGTAGTCAAGAAGATTTAGGCTCATTTTTTCGTCACGTTTCCTGGCATGCAGACAGGGGATATTTTTCTTCCTTAGATTTCGAAGAATAACATTTTTGGTGTTTTTTCAGTAGAAAAAGTGAAGTACATAATTGCTCCCCCCCCTAAAATTAAAAAATTTAATTTGACACCCCCACCCCCTTTTAACATTCTTATGAATCTACGCTACTGGTTTTAAAACCATACGATTACTAATTAATCTCGATTTGGGTTTAAAAATCTCGAGCCAAAGACACTTTCTGGTAGCTGCTTGGATTTGCAGTCAATGGGTATCCCCAGCTCACAAATATTGCTCCCATAGGTACAAAATAAGGAGATCTTTCTTTTAATTGAAATCATTTTCACCTTCCCCAGAATGGAATTGATTGCAAGCGACATTTAAATCCACAAATTACTACAGAACTCAAAATTTTCCCCTTCTTTTCCGTTATTTCTTATTTCTTCAAAGTCAATCTTACAAAGTACTATTTCGAACTTTTCGACGTGTTATTTAGCGAATTTTAACGAACATTTTGGAGTTCAATTGTGTGCAAATACTGCACAAATTAAAATTTCGAGGTTCCATCCCCTCTGACCTCACTTAGAGCGAAATTGAGGTACTAAAAGATGTGATTTTTAAGCTCGGATGTCATTTTTGGTTTTGAATTAATAAGAAAGACCTTTCAATCCAGAAAATTTTTCATATATTGAAATTCGAAATTCTCCTTCTTTTTTTGAAAAAAAGGGTATTTAAGCACAGCCAATTTCGTCCAGCTTTGGATATCTTATTTTTCCAAAATATTTTTGAATTTTTTTCTGTAACATTTGAGAATGTTTCTGAACATTTTGTTCACTTGACCCAAGTCAAGTAAGTCAAGTGAACATTTTTGTGCCAAAAATATCTTTTTTGGTCCAATACCGATGATAAGCCTTTTTCTTTGTTGTTTTACTCAACTACAATAGTTTTCAAGCATTTCTAAGGTCTACAACAGGAAATGACTTTCAATTTTAGCTGCAGGTCAAAATAAACCAAAATGTAATCTCTCTCTCTTTCTTTTTTATGAGTTAATATTTTAAATGTATGTGTTGCAATATTTAACAGTTAAATGTTCAAATTTTTTAATGCTTAAAAGTTTCTTGCCTGATACAGGCCATGAAGCCTTTGTGGGGACCAGTGATTTGATTTATTGAATCATTTTTTTTAGCTTGAAATATATCGTTTCATGTTTGGGTTAAGCAAGATCTTCAGTTAGACACTTATATGGGAATTCAGGAATATATTCTTTGGATCAACTTCATACAATTTCTATTTCTAATATTTGTTATGATTATTTATACAATAGTTTACCTTCAAATTTCTCTGGTATTTTTTCAACTAATTCCCAATTTCATAATTATTAAACCACCCATCGTTCAGATTTTTCGTGTGAATTTTGTCCTGTCTTGAGCGGGTTTTAGCATCCGTCATGCTGGATCAAAAATTTGGGACTCAATTCAAGTATAAGTACAAGAATGTAGCAATAAGGGAGAGTTTCTAAAATTATTTTTATAAAAAATTAACGACGCAGTGATGAAAATAATTTTTTCTGAAATTATGAACCTACTATTTATTAAAAAAATTGCAAAACATAATCGCTAAGTTGAAATTTGTCAAAATTATTGGGTGCGAGGATTAAAGGTATGACAGATTTATATGTAAGTTATGACGGGTTTTCAAATATTTAAATAAATAACAAATGATTATGTGATTTGTGTTTAATATGTTGCAGGGAATTATTTTTTGTTTATTTTTTTTTGTATTTTTATGCTGATGCTATAGGCATCAGCATATTGTATTTACTTTGGCTTGATTTATTTTTATTTTGTCAGTGCTAAAGTATGCCACCAGGCATGTGCATTGGTTTTTCATATTTATTTATGTAATTGTTGCAAATAAAAAATTATCTATCTATCCATCTATCTAATAATATAATAATTGGTTATTAATAATTGATGTTTTAATCTTTTCCACATTGGCGCCACTTACCACACTTATAAGTATCCAATACTCTATGTATTTGGTCATCAATAAATTATGATTATTTTTACTAGTACAGATTCAGAAAAAAATCGTGAAGGGGGCAAACTCATCTGCAATAAAAAATAGAGGGACTATCAAAACTAATAAATGGTAGAGTTAAGGCAAAGTGAATAGAGGGCAATTTGTACTGCATTGATAACACAGTCTATTGCAGAAACAAAATAATCATAATAAAAGTGTTAATGCTTTAAACTGTTGGACAGGATAAAGGATAATCTGGGGCTATATTTAGTGTTAAGGGACAAAACAAATCCTGAAGAGGTAATTACCCTTCCCTGTCCCCTAGTAAGGGGTAGTAAACACCCCTAAATAAAAAAACCCTTAAATATGCCTGAAATCCTCCTTGTACAGTGAATGTGTAAATTTCTTAGTTAGTCTAGTTCTTTGACTTTATTCCAGAAAAAATCTAACTAAGAAGCGAAAAAAATAATCTAAAAAATATGCGGTAAAATGAAATACTGATCAATCGCTGAAGATGGTTACCCCACTTATTAAGTAGATATCACGTGAATATGTAACAGATTACACGGCAAGCAATACTAAAGGTAATACTTAAACGTCATACAAGACCTCTCTTTGCTGAACCACGAACAAAAAAAGTTAATTACAAAGTAAACAAGGTCTCAGTTTATATAACCTGGTATAATTCAAATGTTAGCACAAAATATTTCAATTACTAACAGGATCAGAAAAAAATTATAAGAACCGGCTGAAGTATAACGGTATTTTAAGAATTTATCAGGAATAAGTTGGGATAGAATTTCAGGCCTTCCACTGACTCGTCACGACAAACTTTCCCAATCCGCTCAGCAGATAGCAATCTTTCTCTAGCAAGTATCACAGAAATCCTTAGAATAATAGCAAAAGACTCAACGCTCTGAGGTCCTTCTTTTTCCAGCTATAAAAAGAATAAAAAAGAAACAGTATTACAAGGCCCTTTTGGAAATACACGTCCATAAAGAGGGGTTGAAGACATCCCTCTCCTTCAGGAAAATTAAAAAAAGATCTGGATATGCATAGCTAAAAACCTAAAGACCAAGAGTCTGGGCAACTTATATGAGTGGAAAGTAGCGCTAGTGTCTAGAAAATCACCAACACCATCTAGTGTTTGACGTTTCTTTGCATTTTTTCAACCTTCAAAATTATTTTCTCAGATACTATGATCTGATAATTATTACTACATTGTTTTTGTATCATTATTCAAATACCAAAAAACACCAAACGATAAATCACGATGGGATTTTTTTTTTTTTTTTTTTTTTTTTTTTTTTTTACACTAGCCCAGTTTCCAATCTTGGAAGTTGTAGATACTCTTTGGTAAAAAAAAACATATAAAATAAAAATAAAGCGATTTTAACATTTACAAAGTCCTTCTGGAAATGCCTGTCCACAAAGGACGTCTATTGATAAATATATAATGCATTTAACCTTTATAAGGTCCTTTTGAAATATCTGTCCAGAAAGTAGATGTACAAATTTACCCTCCCCCTCTCCCCAATCCCCTCTAGGAAAAGCCAAGAATAAAAGATCTGGATACTTAGACACAAACAAGTAACTAACAAAACGAAAAAAAAGAAGAAGAAAGAAGTTACCACTCATAAATTTTATATACAATTTAACATTTAATAAAGACCTTAAGGGAAATTCAGTTAACAAAGGGAGTCTGAAGATCTCTCCCCTTCTGTTCTAGATATAGAGTTAAACTTTTAAAATTATTCATTTATCCTGCCATGAAAAAATCTTATGACCAGCCGCAATCTTGGATATGTCTTGTCCCTGAATTTTAGGTTTTATTAAAAACTACCGTGAGAAAAAAATAGCAAGAACAACAAATCCCGACACGGTATTGGATCTTTGTACGGTTATACATATTGTAGCAATAATAAAACCAAAAATGACAATTAGCTAAAAAAGCGGAAGTTTAAATTCAGGAAATAGTGATTTGTACTCTGGAAGTGTTTCCCAGAGTGGTTTAGAACGAAAGTGTTATTTTTTTTCTTCTCTTTTCTTTGTGATTGAAAAAGTAAAATAATTTAGCGTATATTTTTGAGTGTTATGACAGCTATTTAATTTAAACAAATACAAATAATACAGTAATTATCTAAATCAGAAAATACAGAAAAAAATAGTATTAGTAAAATAGTATTAGTATAGTAAAATACTAAAATAGTATTTTGTTTAACTTTGTAAACTTGACGTCCGTATCTACAAATAGAATGGCGCGGAAAATTCCTTCTTCCCCATGCCTGGTTCAAAGTACTCCTTCAAAAATAAATAACAAATGAAAAATATTTTGTAAAAATATTATAAAAATAAATTAAAAATAATTAATAGTAAAAAATAATTGCCTAAAAAAGCAATTTTTCATGTTTCCTTCTTTTAGGAACAGTCGTCCGATATACCACCTTCCCCAGGTTCAGGACACCAGGGAAATGGCGAATCCAGGCACTTTTAAAGAAAATCAGCAAAATTCGCGTTTTTTATCTTTTTTTCTTCAAGAACATGCCGTACCTTCAACTTTAATAATTAATTAGCTTTAAAGCGAGAACAAGACAGGTTTAAATTATAGACAGTCCCCCCCCCCCTCTTAGAGGACAGACTTAGATTTTGTGACAAAATTGAAAGAACATACTCAACGTTTGAAAAGAACAAATAAAGAATAAAATGATGAAATTAAAATATTGGTAATACTAAGTATTATAAATTGAATAAAATAATATGAAAGAATAGCATATAGTCAGTGTGGCCTCGGAACGAATTTACGTAATAAAACTTCGTAATTTAACGTGTGAAAATAAGACTCCTGAATCATTGGAAGACTGCTGAATCAAAAGAAGATTTTGATCATATTTTGATCAGACTGCTTTTGATCAGTCGATTTTGATCAGACTACTTTTGATCAGAAGATTTTGATCAGACTGCTGAATCAAAAAAAGACTGCTGAATCAAAAGAAGATTTTGATCAGATTTTGATCAGACCGCTTTTGATCAGTCGATTTTGATCAGACTGCTTTTGATCAGAAGATTTTGATCAGACTGCTGAATCAAAAAAAGACTGCTGAATCAAAAGAAGACTGCTGAATCATTAAAACACTGGGAACAATAATATTTGACGGGAAAAAAACTTCAAGTGAAAAATCAGACGAAAAGAAAACATTTTAAAAGTAATTTATGAGAAAATAATTTAAAAGCAGAGATAAGCGGTTTTAGAAAGGAAAAATCCAGAAAGGGAAAAAACTGTTTGGTTTATTGATAGATAATCGCATTAACCATCAAAAAAGGATAAGTCTAAATTATAGACAGTCCCCTGAATAAAATTTTTTTTTATTCAGTCGTAAATATTTTGTCATTGCATAAACAATTAAAGAAATATGGTTAGGAAGCATAAATGGCCTTTCCCAGTGTTCCCCTAGATCCCCCTCACTATATTTTGAAAAATAGGTTTAATGGTGCGTACTTTAAACGAATGACAAATATACTCCATATTCCAAATTTTGAAGAATATATCTTAACCCCTCCCTAAATTTTCTTGAATTGACGCCAATGGGAGATTGGTGAGGAGAAATATTTTAGAATCAGCAGATTTTTCTACAGGAATGGGTTTAAAAGCGCAGACAGGTACATTTTCAAGTTCAACCTATCGGATTTTCTTGTCCGTGGATTTTTGAATTAAAATGGAATAGTTTTGGGCATCGAGTCATGGCTAATTGTAGAAAAAGCCAAGACAGATAGTTCAATTGAGAGAGAGGCAACTCTGGCATTAATCCCCTTTAGGATTATTAGGATTAGGATTGTGTAAAAAGGAAGTTAGTTCATTTGTTAATAGATATATCTATCTTTTATCCGTCCATGCGTCATTGCTACGGCAGTAGAACCAAGGTAGATAGTCATAGAGCTAAGACAGTGATAGAACCTATAGTTTTTGAAGTGTTAGATTAATTTGGCTTGGGTATACGGCAGAAGTATGCGGGTGCCTCTCTTATTGGACCAATACACGGTTTGTTATCTTTTAGCAAGTCCCGCCTGCATAGAGTGTCAGGCAGGTTGACCAAGAATTTAAAATTGACATAGGACCATTATATTGCCTGGAATGAGAGGTAAAGGGACACTTACCTATGTTCTTAGGTAGGTTGAACCAAGAATTTAGAATTGACATATGACCGGTTATTTGCTTAGAATGAGAGGCAAACAAGCGGCTAAAGTCAAAATGGGGATCAAAAAGGGGGTACGTCAAAAAGTCATTCTGGAATGATTGTCAGGTAAGGCAATTGTTTCAATTTATGTACTTAGACATTTACTTGACTAATAAAACATTTAATTTAATGTTAGTTGAACAACAATATTGACTGAAATTGCAAGGGTAAACGGCTAGTCGTAGTTTCATCTTCCAAACTACCAGTTTCCAAATCTTTTGACTTAAGGGCATAAGCTCCTGTTTGACACTCTGATACCCTGTTTGATAGTTTGATACTCCTGTTGATACTTTGGGTTATGAATTAAGGAAACACCTGCTTCTACAAAAAAATTCCTTCCTTGGGTTTTACCAAGCAGCTTGACTTACATAAAATTTAAGAAGCTGCCAGCAGTTTTTATCTCTCTCCCCCCTATAATCCACCCCTGACAAAAAGTGCGTATAAACTGTTTAGCAATTTTCTTAAGAAAGGAACAGATGCAGCGCTTACGAATACAAACCAATGAAATCAAGCACTGAAATTCACTTTTTAACGCGGCAATTTCTTCAAAGAATTTCTCACATCGTCGCTGGTACGTCAAAAGAACGTATCTGACGTTTTCAAACTTTTGAAATAACTGCGAAAACCCTTTGCTGAGCTCCTTCAGAAGGAAGATCGGTGGGGCAATCTATGTTCAATCCCACTTCGATCCTCCTGATCTATATTACCCTGCCGATCCTCTCCTTAAGGAGAGCTAAGCAAGTAATATAGCAATGTAATATAGCAGAGTAATATAGCCTTTAAGGAGAGTTTAGCAGTGGTTTTTCGAAAAATACTAACCCTCCCTTTGAGAACAGCTTAGCAAACAGTTTTTCGAAAATTGCCGATCCTTACTATAGAACAAATTAGCAAAGGATTTTCGCAAACTGCTTATTATATAGCAAAGTATTAATATAACAAAGTAATATAGCCTTTAAGGAGAATTTAGTAGTAGTTTTTCAAAAACTACTGACCCTCCCTTTGAAAAACAGCTTAGCAAACGGTTTTTCGTCAGCTGCCGATCCTTCCTATAGAACAGATTAGCAAACGGTTTTCGCAAATTCCTTCCTCCCTTTCAGGATGGATTAGCAAATGTTCTTTTTTTGTAAAATGCTGATGCTCCCTTTGAGAACAGCTTAGCAAACCGTTTTTCGCAAACTTTTGATCCTCCCTTTTGAACAGCTTAGCAAATGTTTTTTCGCAATTACTTTGGAAGTGTCAAAATATCAGATATAGCCTTTAGGTTGTATCTGATATTTAAATCTATATTTAAATATCAAAGATATCAGAAAGACCATCCTTTCTATAGAAACCATATATGTCCCAAGGGCATAACTTTGAACCCTTGCTCTGAAGGCTGTAGGGGATTATCATCATCAAAGACATAATTTCATAACCTTTGAATTACGTTGGACAAAATGTCTATCTAAAAATTTTGATTGTATATATTTGAAGAAATTATGGGCGGGGTTCTGATTGCCCTTTAATCACTATAGACTATTAAAAAGGGTACTAGCCCTTTCAATTTCCGATCAAAAGAACCCTTATCTGCGATACTTTTTTCTATATAAAGTGCTCGGGTCTGATATCTTTCTGATATCTTTGATATCTTGATATCTTAATCTGATATCTTTCTATATAAAGTGCTTAGGCGTAATAGCTGCGATACGTAGTTTTTCCAAAGACTTTCGAGAGGACAGGCAATCCTCCATGAAAACAGTTTTGGAATCCTCCATGAAAACAGTATAATTGTGCTATACTTACAGTAGTCAGAGTTTCATTATCCAAACTGCCAGTTTCTAAATCTTTTGACTGAAGTGCATAAACGCCTGTTGGAAAAAGGTACAGTTGGAGTTTTCTATCGGGTCCAAGCGTCTTGCAGGCTTTCAACAAATCTTCTGGGGAAACAAGAACTAGCCCTCTAGCCCGGTTTATTCGACAATAGGCCTCAGCCAAAGAGAGAAGTCCACCAGCTTCCTGTAAATCATTAAATTTCACTATTTTTACTCACGCAACAATGAACAAACTAAAAAAGGTATTTACAACATAAATAAATCGACCATCTTAGTTGCTCTTCTTGGGCGTCAGTAAATTATAGTATGCTATGAAATCAGAATATTAGATTTCCTCAAGTAGAAAATTACCTAACAATATATATCTTAAAAAGTTCGGTAAAATCAGGATTTCAATTTTTAATGAAAAAAGATCTTCATAGTCAGTTATGCAGATTTAGTAGTAGTGGACGCCAAATTTAAAGAGAAACACATTGGCAAAAAATCAGCTAAAAAAATAGCTAAAAACAAATCAGATCATTTATTGAAAACAGGATATACTTTCATTAGGAATCACCCAGACATAGTATCTTTAAGTAAAAAAAAAAAAAAGGTCACTCGCAACTATAAATTTCAGTCAAAATTAAGAAAGATACAATAATAATTAAAATTAATCAACTATAAGAATAACTTTTAAAAGTCACGAACTATTGAAAACAAGAACAAAACTCGGCACAAAGTTTCGCAAATAGCAATGTGACTTAGACTTAGAAATAACCGGTGTTAATTTTAGAACTAAGCCCCCCTAAGATCCCTGAGAGGTTAGCCTCTAAGAGGGACAAAGGAAGGTGAGATGAAGTTCTTGTTGATGGGACGCTTTAAGATAAAAGAGGAAAGCAACGGGAAACTCCTGGGATCAGGATGGCACTACTTGCCCTTTTGACTATCTTTTTTACACTGTTAGAAAGGAGATTAGAACTTCTAATGTTGCGATTCAATAACTTGCTTGGGGGATTTCAGATACCCCCACATAGTGTTTAGTACATTCACATTGTAATTTAAACTTAAAACTCTTAGATATTCTGGAAAGGCCACTTTGACAACCTTGATACCCATTATGTCTTTAGATTTAGTTGAATATTCCCCAAAAAGTTCAACTAAATACTCTTAGTCGTTCCTAGGGATACTATCCCTAGGCGTACCTAGGGATACTATCGGCCTAACCATTGGCTTGCCTAATCATCAATTTCTCACTATTTGATCTGTCCAACTGAAGACCGTCCATTGTTGCTCTAAACGCTGATCTAATGGCTTATATTGGAGTTGATAATCTAAGACACAGAGAAATTAAATTTCAATTTATGTATATCAGTAACACGACAATGTCACCTGTGCGGACGATGTGTTGCGATTAAGTTCCGGATGGGGGAGGAGCATTGAGCCAAACTTCATGCACAGTTTATCACCAAGGACATAAAGGGGATCAAATTTAAACGCTTTACGATAATAAGAGTAAAGCAACGGGAAAATTCTATAGATGGTTTGCAGTGATCTCTTGTGAACCCGTTCAATTTCTTTTAGAGAGAAATGACAAACAGGACATGAATATTCTGAAAGTGGGCAGATAAAAAGACAGAAAATTAAGTTTAGTTTATTCTTTGGAGTCCGAAATTTCTTTAGGGTTTTCAGCATTTAGATAGCACCGATTTTCTTTTTTTTTACAATCAATCTTCTATTTTCATGCCAAGTAAGGTCGGAAGAAATCGGTACCCCAAGTAGAGCAGTGCGGTTCTTGAAGATGTTTGGGCCTAGGGGGTGGTTTAAATTCAGGGTGGCTTTTCGTAGGAAATGGAAATCCCATTACTGCATTTCTTTTTTTTTATTGCCATATTCAGTTTTGCTGCATACTACTTCAGCTAGCGAAAGATCATCTACATATTTCCATCTTAAGTCTAGACCGACCATTATTTCATTAGTCATTACGAGGAAGCATAAAGGACTGATCACTGTTCCTTGCGGGATACCGCAGAAAACCAATAAAGAAAAGGAAAATTTATCTCACACAAGAGGAATCATCAGTTTTTTTTGGAATAGGAGTGATGAATCCAATCTTCCGCATTTTTGGAAGATATCCGGTTTTGGTGATATTATTGTACCTAATATGAAGAGGGAGCGATAACTCTTTACTAAATTTTCTTTATCAAGATTTAAATTTTGCTGTGAATTTTCGGATGGTGTTTCATAGGTATATTCAAACACCACACTGCCTTTCCAGGACATAGAAATAACAGCTGAAATAGGGATAAATCCTTTTATTGACAGTGAAAAACAACGATAAAAAACTCTGGATATTTCAGTGACATAGACAAAAGCCAGTAAAGGGGCGGGGGGTTAGGGGTCTTGAACCTCCCCCGAAATGTTTGTCCGACTCGTAAAAACGTAACAAAAATTAATATAAACAATGGTGTTTCATTGAAAAATGAAGGTGGCTTTTCAGGAGGTAGTGGCGGATGACTGTACAGTAGAAGCTAAATGAGAGTTTATGTCGTTCGCTCTCTTCTCTCATGATTTCTCCATGAAATAACTAGATGCGGGCGTCTTACAGTTAGGTATTTCACTTTACAGAAGAAATTCGAGGGCTTGGATTCGAGGAGATTATCTACTTTCTTTTTATAATAGTCTCCCTGTCACTAATTAATTTTACATTTAATTTTGTTTGCTTTTGTTTATCTTTTGCTGTTTCTTTTTCTTCCCTTTTTCAATTAAGTCTATTTTACGTTGTAGCATTTGTTTAATTTCTTAATTCACATATTTTTAGTCAGGTGCAAAAAAAATTAACTGGACCTGAGGAAGATTTCAAAAGATTAAGATATACAATTGTTTATAAAATAAGATGTTCACGTATGCAGTATGGTTCTAAAATAATACGCAAAATATATAAAATCCAACCCAAGAAAGTTCCATGATACAGTTCAGAACATTATCAAAAAAAAGTAACCAATTTTAAAGTGAGAAAGGATAATGGTAAACCTCTGCTACCCAGTGAAATTGTTGATTTTTTTCCATCAATTTGTAAAATTCATCCCCGACTAACGATCTTATCACCTAATGACTCAGTTTCAAATTTTCCTACCCTCCTACCCTAGAGATTAGTTCAGTTGCTAAAAAGTTGAAGACACTTTCTCGTAAATCTAGTTACCCTGGTGAGATACCAATTAAACTGATTATTAAGTTAGTTAATCTTGCATTTACTGCGGCAATTTTTAACTGCGTCAGTTTGCGGCATCTACTGCAGCAGTTTTATGTTTTATTTTATTTTTAACCCGAGTTTTCCCTAGTGTTTTTAAACAAGGGTGTGTTGCCCCAATCTCCAAGTGTAAGACTCCTAAGGATATTACTGAAATGAGGCCGATTTAAAAAACACCGGCTCCTTCAAAAGTGTTTGAAAGTTTTATTTTTTATTTGAGGACATAAAATATAATATATATTCCCAACAATCTGGATTTAGACTAGGGCAAAGTACTGTTCATTATTTGGTTGAATTGTTTTAGAAAAAAATGGGGCTTATGTTGATGCATTATTTGCCGACATAGTTAAGGCTTTTGATAGTCTTGACCATGACGTAGTAGTCAAAGAAGCTAAGATTATGAGTGCCCATGCATTCCTTGCACACATGCTTGCTAGCTTTCTTTTTAAAAGATCTCAGTATTTTCAACTCTCTAATCATAAGCCATCTGGATTTTAGATATTTTTGCGGTTCGCCACAAGGGACTAAATTAGACCCACTTTCTTTTCTTATTGTTTTTAACCATATTTTAGCAACAATTCGTCATTGTTAATTTGCTAATGATTTAACTGTCTTATCACTGCGACTAAGCCCTTCGACTACCGAACAGTCTGACTTGACGAGAATTTTTAATGATCTAAAAGCTAAATTAGGAACTAAATTAGGCTAATTAGGTAATTAGGTAAACCTGACGTTTAGTCAGTTTTACCCTTACTTTTTCCTTGACCGTGGTTACATGAATTTTTCCTTCCTAAAAACCAACAGTCATTCTCTTCTTTTAATTCCCTACTGCCGACAAAGCAAACTGTTAAAATACTTGGAGTACTTTCAGACGAAGATTTAAGATAGAACTCGCACGGTGACTATCTGAATAAAAAAGGCGCCTCACGTTTACATTCATTTTCCAACTTGAAAAGATTAGGTATCCCAACTGGGGGTATGAAAATCTGTATACTGCAGCTATGTTAGACCTTCTCTTCAGTATGCATGTCAAGCTCGACGTCCGGGTTAGATAAACTTGAGATGATACAAAAAAGAGCTGTAAAAATTATACTTCGACAAAACTACTCAACATATGATGATGCAGTGAAACAATTCAACTTGACAGTCGTAAACATGAGTTGACATATCCATTTGGACTAAATTATTTGAATTCTCCAACTAATCATGGTCTATTACCCAGCCTTGGGAGCCCCCTACTGAAGGACCAGTCATAGACTCTGACATATAAAAAAAGAATTGTCAACAGTTAATTACTTACCCAACTTCTAGTACCGAGAGATATTGCAAATCATTTGTCCCTTATTTTACTCGATATTCTAACAATATTTAATTAATGTTTAATAATTAAATAATTAATGATAAATATTTAATGTTTGATGCAGTATATTTCAGGCCTGTGATTGTTTTTGAATGGACCAACCATTAATATTTTTAATATTTTGTAAAAGCACTGTAAAGTATTAAAATTAAAACAAACTATAGTGAAAAAAAGAAATCACCAGTGCAACAACACAAACACAGAAACAAACCTACGCCATAAAACTAAATATAAAAATATAACCTATAAAAATGATAATAAATAATGAATAATAAATAATAGATAATAAAAAAAAATAACTATATTTATACTGAACAAATAATAACTTTCGGGTAACAGCAAGTCTCAAGTCCATTGACTTAGAGGATTTATTAACTTCTAATAAACAGTATCAAGATCCTTGGAGTTACTTTCTCCAATGATTTCAGCTTTGCCGCACATATTGAAATCGAATATCGATATCGAATTGAATATCGAAAACGTGGTTAAGAGTGCAAGCGCTAATCTACAGAATTTAAACGGTATGTGTAGGTTCAGTGCGAACACAGAGAGCATTAAGTATGCATACATAGCGTATGTCCGCCCCATTCTGGAATATACGCGCCCTGTTTGGGTGTCCTCAGCACTTAGAACAGTGTATCTTTGTCAGGAGCTTGAATCTGTTCAGAAGCGAGCGGTATCGATCATCTAGGGCCGCCGTGACATCCCCTACGAAGCTCTGAAAGTGCTAGGACTGCCGTCACTCCAAAACCGGTATAAAACTGATAATGAGTTTTGGAAAGTTCTTGCTTTCTAAATCTCGGCAACGTGACATTCTACCTGATCAGCCTCTGCCATCAAGAACGAGAAAGCAAGATAAGTTAGTTCCCGTTAAAGCAAGAACAAACCGATATGGTAATTCTTTCGTCCTGGTTTTCGTCAAAATGTACAATAAGAGTTAATGTTTATAGTTTGATTTATATTTACAAGTGTAATTTGATTTTGAATATGTTGTAAAGAAACACAAATCAGCGATAGCTGTCAAGTTTTTGCTATTAAACCTGTCTACTACTTACTACTATTACTAACTGTCTTGACTTCTTTTATGCTGCGTTGAATTTTGAACCCTCTTATGTCAACAGATCGAATAATTGCAATGACTTGGAAGTTATAATTTTGTTCAGTATAAATATAGTTTGTTTAAATTTTAATACTTAAGTTACTCTACTGATGATGATGACGACTATGTCATACAATATCTAGAGCCTTTGTAAATATTTGTTTCACTGTCTAATAAAAAGGCTTATCCCTATTTGGAACTCTGATTTGTTTTGACATAGAAAAGGCAGGGTAGTCATGGAAAAAAGATCAAAGACAAACGCCAATTTTGGCAGATGAAGTTTATCTTAAGGAGCTATAACATGGGGACCTTGCATTTGTCTCCTTTTTCGTCAAGGAAAAAGGAGACATGCCAAAAAATGGATTAAATTTTGAATCGGCTTAGAAAACTTTTGACCGAAGAGGATTATCTTAGCTATAGGAAAAAGGAGACATAAGCCGTAAAATGGAATGATTTTGAATTTGCTCAAAATATTTGAATTTAATTTATATCACTGAAAAGAGCATAAAACGTTGGTTTAGAGTATGTTTTCTTTATCTTCGTTAACCTTATTTTTCGGAGCAACCACAGCCGACAAAGTTATTTTGTTTTTTGGCTCTACAATATCCAGATCCTTTGTATATATTTGTTTCACTGTCTAATAAAAAGAATTATCCCTATTTGGAACTCTGATTTGTTTCGTCATAGAAAAGGCAGTGTAGTCCTGGAAAAAGATCAAATAAAAACGCCAATTTTGGCAGATGAAGTTTATCTTAAGGAGCTATAACATGGGGACCTTGCATTTGTCTCCTTTTTCGTCAAGGAAAAGGAGACATGCCAAAAAATGGATTAAATCTCGAATTGGCTTAGAAAACTTTTGACGGAAGAGGATTATCTTATCTATAGGAAAAAGGAGACATAAGCCATAAAATGGAATGATTTAGAATTTGCTCAAAATATTTGAATTTAATTTATACCACTGAAAAGAGCATAAAATGTTGGTTTAGAGTATGTTTTCTTTATCTTCGTTAACCTTATTTTTCGGAGCAACCACAGCCGACAAAGTTTTTTTGTTTTTTGGCTCTACAATATCCAGATCCTTTGTATATATTTGTTTCACTGTCTAATAAAAAGAATTATCTCTATTTGGAACTCTGATTTGTTTCGTCATAGAAAAGGCAGTGTAGTCCTGGAAAAAGATCAAATAAAAACGCCAATTTTGGCAGATGAAGTTTATCTTAAGGAGCTATAACATGGGGACCTTGCATTTGTCTCCTTTTTTGTCAAGGAAAAAGGAGACATACCAAAAAATGGATTAAATCTCGAATTGGCTTAGAAAACTTTTGACGGAAGAGGATTATCTTATCTATAGGAAAAAGGAGACATGCGCCATAAAATGGAATGATTTTGAATTTGCTCAAAATAATTAAATTTAACTTATAGCACTAAAAACAGCACAAAAAGTTGGTGTAGAATATGTTTTCTTTATCTTCATTAACTTCATCCTTCAGAGCAATCTCAGCCGACAAACTTTTTTGTTTTTTGGCTCTCCTGAAAAGTTACAAAAAGGACGTATGTCCCCTTTTTAATCATCACAGCCAAAAACAATTGAAGCATTGAAAAATCTTGACAAAGCTTTTTGAGATATTTAACTTTTCGTAAATTTGTATCGATCTTAAATAAGGTCCTCAGTAGAAATTTTATTTTTTCGTATTAATAGTCAGAAAATTGAGATGCTTTCGCCATTGGAATTTAACTTAAAAATGTTAAAGCGTATGCTTCCGAATCAAACAAATGAACTAATGAAAACGGTACCTCCTCGGCAGGGCTGATAAAAATAATTGACGATGAAAATAGTTAATCAAACAGTTCGTGGTAATGAACCGTAAGTCTGGATTGACTCGGCCCAATAGTAACCGAAACTGTAAAAAACAAAGTTTTGATAACAATAGATACATTAAAAGAACTTAGTTGCTATGCTGATTCCAAATATTAATAATTCATTGTTCAATTGAATATTTATTCAATATATATTATAATAATATATTATAATTAATTCAAATATTCATTAAGTCTAATGTTACCCATCAAAAGCTGCATGCCTAAGAAAATTTGCCTGAGTTTCGAAAAAGGAAGAAACACCACCAAAAATTCAAGCAATCTAAACGAAAATCACACCATCAGATTGAACATATCAGAGTATCTTATGGTAGAGGTTTTAAGCCCCTATCTTCAAAAAATGTGGAATGCTGTATTTTTGACCCCAAAAAAAGATAAAGAATTTTTATTTATTTGTTTTTCCCAGGTTAATGGTTCTCAGGTTAAAATACCAATTTCTTGTCAGAAAAAGCTTAGTTTAAACAATGTTTTACTTTTTTCCAAGAAAAAGTTTTTTTTTCCAAAAAAAAAATTTTTTTTCTTTCTCTGGTCAATAATTTACTTTTCAGATTTGTTTTTTCTTTTGTCATAATGTTGACATGAATAATTTCTTAGACCTCACTGTTTTTCCATTTACGAAAAAATAATTGAAGAAAAAACGGGTTTAATTCTATAAATGGGAATCTATTAAAAATGAAAATTATAAATACTTGCAACAATACGAAAAGAGGTCACCCAACCCCAAATCCAATCAAAATCTTACAGGTTAATGAAACAAAATTATGAATTATAGGGAGTCGTAAATATTTTAAAAGATTTTGGCAATTTTCAAGAAAAAATTAAGAACAAAGATACAAAAAATTTGAAAGATTTAAAAAAAGATGATTCTCTAATAATAACGAAAGCAGATAAAAGCAATACGGTGGTAATCCTAGAAAAAGATGATTATGATAGTAAAATAGAAACAATTCTAAAGGATATTTCAACATACAAAAAACTTAACTCAGACCCAACTGAATCTTATGTTGCAAAATTAAGAAAGGACTTAGAAGACCTTAAAAATAATCAAAATATCACACCACAGATGTACTATAAGTTCTTTCCGAGGGGATCAGTTTGCCCAAGAATATATGGTTTGCCAAAAATACATAAAACAGACATTCCTCTAAGACCTATAGTGTCAACAAGGAACTCACCAACAGAAAAAAATTGAAAATGGGTAGCAATGACGCTTAAGCCTTTATTATATCTCCAAAAGTCTTCTATAAAAAACTCAGTATCTAAAAAAAATAAACTTAAAAATATTGAAATATCAAGTGATTCTAGAATTTTTAGTTTTGATATAAAATCAATGTATACATATATACCTTTCGATAAATCTGTTTTTGTTTTATCAAAAAAACTTGATGTGCATAAAAGTGAAATGGAAGAATTATCAGCAGGTATTGAGATTGAAACTATATTAAATTTAATTAAGATAACTAGCAGGTATACTAATTATTTCAAATTTAGAGATAATTTTTACCATCAAGCTAGAGGATTAGCAATGGGAGGACCCTTAAGTCCACTGTTAGCTAATATTTATGTAGAGTATGTAGAAAATTTAGCTATTGATACATATTTTTTAAAATCTAAATTTTGGGGCAGATATATGGATGATGCATTAGTTATTTGGAATTATGGGGAATCACAAATTGAAGGTTTTCTGGAACATTTAAATAATTTGGGAGGGGAATTAGTTTTTACAATTGAAAATGAAACAGAGAATAAATTACCGTTTCTGGATATTTGGATCCATAGAAAGAATAATAAACTAGTGTTTTCAATTTACCGTAAACCAACTAATAACAACCGCTATTTGTCTTTCGCATCAAATCACCCGATCCAAGTAAAAAGGGGGGTAGTTATTTCTTTAGTTGATAGAGTGTTAAAATTAACTTCACCAGAATACATTAGTAGTGAATTGATTTTTATTATTCTATATATTCTAGTAGGATATTCTAGTAGGAAATGGATATCCCGAAAATATGATTTCTCAAATAATTGAAAAAAGAAAAAAAAAGTTACTGGAACCTATAAAATTAGAAAAAAATGGATCAAATCAAAAACCAAATTACATAACTTTGCCTTATATCCCAAGGTTGTCACAGAAACTAAGGAGAGAATTAAAAAAACATAATATAAAAACAGCTTTTATATCAGGACAAAATATACGCTCATGGCTAAATAACGGAAAAGATAAAGTTCCAAGAAATATATACAACAGGGGGTATAGAAAATTCCATGCTCTTGTAGTAAATTTTATGTAGGTAGAACACAGCAGAATTTAAAAAATAGGCTACAGAAACACAAAAATGCGATAGATTGCTCGCTAAGACAGAATAAAAAACCTGAAACTTTTGAATCCGCTATAGCGGAACACATGTATAATTTCCCTCATCATAGTATTTTATTTGATCAGGCAAAAATTGTTGATAAGTCAGTAGGACTTTTACAAAGTTTCAGAGAAATTATATTAATAAAAAAGATTATCTATGGGGGTATTAGTATCAATAGAGATGAAGGGGAATTTAAAATAAATTCAATTTATAATAGTTTAGTTAAAGACCAGTCAAAAACTTCAACGAGTAGTGATTTGCATAATTGTCCCGAAACAAGTAATAACCTTGCGAACGAAAGTCAAAGCATGGTCGATGCTGTAAGAAGTCAACAGACGGCAGCTAAAATAGCAAATGAAAAAATCCATTCAATTTATAATTCATAATTTTGTTTCATTAACCTGTAAGATTTTGATTGGATTTGGGGTTGGGTGACCTCTTTTCGTATTGTTGCAAGTATTTATAATTTTCATTTTTAATAGATTCCCATTTATACACTGATTGTGGCAGAGGAAAGTGTCAATATATACAATTACTTTAGTTTTTCTAAAGTTACAGTCAGTGCGGGAGTGTTTGTTTTATAATGTGAGTTGTGTTTCTTCTTTATTTTATTGTTTATATATTTTGTGGTGTTTTAGTTGTCGTGGCATTTGTTTATAATGTCTTAAAAAAAGTCTTAAATTGCTGGTGTGTAATTTTCTTCTTTTTTTTCCGCTGAGAAAGGCTCCCGGACGTGGGGCCGAAATATTCGGAATATTTTTATTTTTGTTAGCTAAAGTGTAGTTTATATTTTATTTTGTTCACTGCTTTATAAAAATTAAACCCGTTTTTTCTTCAATTATTTTTTCGTATGTTGACATGAATTCTCAGTAACGCTTAGCTACACAATTAGCAAAAAAAGATAACGGATTTTTGTTCATTTGTTTTTGTTTTTCCCAGAGTGATCGTGTCGAAACAATGGGGATCGGGAGAGGGCTCGTTAAAACGGAAACTACGGTCCATTTTAAGTGACCAAAAATACTGAAGGGTAACTAGTCATCCTCCCTCACCCGTCCCCCCCCCCAAAGACATCCGATCGAAATTTAGAGATTACAATTTCATTCAGCATAGTTGAAAGGTCCTATAACTAAGCATTTGGGGACGACATGACCCCCCATAGGACCTGGGAAAAGGGCTGTTGCCTTTAGATCATATATAGTATTTTCTATAAGGAAATAGACGCATTTTTTGGGTAGTTGGACTTTCTGCATGACAGATTTCCATGAAGAAAATTTCTGGTGGAGATGAAAATTTCCAGGAGAAATTTTAAACAGGAGAGGGAGGGGATTTTCTCGTATGATTCCAAGAATCATCAGGAATTAAATGCAAAGAACAAACTTACTGAAATTAAAGAGTGATACTAAAAACTTGAGGAATGTTATGAGATGATATCCCTTTCTTCTTTACGCTAAAGTTAGAATTTTTATTACAGTTCTTTGAGAAAGACAGCTCAGACACTGTTCTCAGATGGGCTGTTGAAGTTAAACGAGAAGTATTTTTTAAAGAAATTTAGCTAAAAAGACTGAAGCTTAGAAAGTTAGGGTTGATGAACGGACAAGCCCTTCATATACAGAATAATTTCTATCCATTTATATTTTAACTTTGCTTTTAACTTTTAGTTGAAAAAATGTGTTTTTTTTGTTTTTAATAATAATAATTATTATTATGGATAAACTAAATACTATTTAAAGCAACTAATAGTATTTGTATTGAAAATAATGCGCAATTATGTATTGTAAAAATAGGAATAACATTAACATTAGAAAAAATAGCAATAACAATAGAAACAACAACAATAGACATAAACAGCAATAACTGCTATTACTAACTATATTAGTAAATTCAGAGCATAAAGAAGAAGTACAAAGTAAACTGATAACTATACATCCTACTTTGCGCATCGTATTCTCCTCCCACAAAATATTCCCTATACCAACTTGTTCTGTATACAACGTTCCTTACACAAAATTAACTGCGCCTAATTTTCCCTTTTCCGTGCCACGAAATATATTCATCTCAAGTCATATAGTTCCTAATAAAGCTGGAATCGCCAGGTTAGAAGGATTACAGAAAACAAATAGAGGAAAAAATATGGCACTTTAACGTGGCTTTACTAGAATTTAAACGACACAGTGCCATCTGCTCAGTGCCACACAGTGCCATCTGCCCTAGGAATAAACAAGAACACACTGTTACCCAGTAGAACTCTAAGAAATCTAAACGCAACTAATATTAGCTATCACTATTTTAATTAATTTTTTTATTTTAATTCATTCATTTTAGGTTTTTATCGTAAGTTGTATTTTATTTAAATACATAGTTTGCTGAGGAAGGCTTTAGGATATAGAGTCGAAATATTCGTAAAGTATAAATAAATTTCGCTGTCTTAGGTAAATTTCATGTTGTTTTTATAGGTTTATTATTTTTTTGTATCAAATTGTTATTGACTTTTAAATAGTAAGGGCTAGGTTAGGATAGAACTTGAGCTAGTTTAACAAAATATAAGCAAAATATAATATATAAATGTAAGAATATAAAACAAACAGGCCTTTATCTGGTAATTTGCCAAAATGACATTGAGTTTACAAGAGAGCCATCAGTTTTTTTTTACTCACCTCTGCTCCTCTCAGTGAGGGCAACTTTAAAAACAAAATTAACTTTAAATCTTAGAAATCACCTACACATTTCTTTATTAAATAACAGACGAACCGGAACACTTCAAACTACAATACCTTCCAAAAAACATTTCATAACAAAATTTTGGCAATTAAAGGCGTACCCCCACCATAAAAAGCCCTTCTTAAAATGACCTTTGTCATCATTTTTTTATTTCTCCAAATAGTGGTCCGTCATGTCTCCCACGGATAAATGTCAACTCTTTTGATTCGTTTTTCTCTTTAGGAAGTACAGAAACTTACTGTCATCCAGCTATTAATTATTTTCATTGTTTTATTAACTGTTTAGTTTTTTTTAATTGATTTGTCGGTTAAACTTGGTTTTACTAATTAATTATCAGCTCATTTTCATTAACTATGATTTCAAGTATTTCCGTTGACAGAAATACTTAAGTATTTCACACTTAAGTATTATATATAATACTTAAGTATGAAGTAAGTATTATATATAATACTTAAGTATTATTAATATAATACTTAAGTATGAAATACTTTAGTAGAAATACTTAAGTATTATATATAAGTATTTCCGTTTAACAGTATTATCTTGGTTGTTAAGAGCAGATAAAAAAAAGCATACTTAGGCATGTTGGAACATTTCATTTCGGAAATCAAACAAGCAAAAATTAAAATAAAAAATCAAGTTCCTAGATTCAAAATGAAACACACGTTATAATTAGCAATGATACATACAAAAAAAAAACATGCTTAGGCATGTTGGAACATTTCACTTCGAAAATCAAACAAGCAAAAATAAAAAATCAAGCCAAACTTACAAACAACAGAAACTAGAGCAGTTGACATATGATATCTTTTATTTTATTGGTCTAGATAAAAACATGCTAATATTAGAATCCTGTAGAAATAAATTCTCACAATTTAATTTAAGTTTATTTATGTATGTATATTTTCTCTCTTGTTCTCGTATTGTGCTGAAGATGGCCCTTGGACATAGGGCCGAAATATTCACAGAACTGATTTCCACTATCTTGAAAAGATTTTCCCTATTGTTTCTACTTTGTATTTGTTTGTAACAGGAACTAGATTCACGTTGCAACGCTGGCAAGGCTGACAACGTGAGGTGCAAGAGCAGACTTAACATGAAATTAATAAAAGAAGCCAATAACAGAGCCATCTGCTTTGAAAAACAGAAAATTCAATTCAGCAGGTTAAGCGGGGGCGTTCTTAAGTTTTAGATGGTAGTTCATACAGATTAGAAATAAAACGGCCGCAATATTTAAAAAAATTTATTAAGTTCCTAGATTCAAAATGAAACAGACGTTATAATTAGCAATGATACATACAAAAAAACATGCTTAGGCATGTTGGAACATTTCACTTCGAAAATCAAACAAGCAAAAATAAAAATAAAAAATCAAGCCAAACTTACAACCAACAGAAACTAGAGCAGTTGACATATGATATCTTTTATTTTATTGGTCTAGGTAAAAACATGCTAATATTATCAATCAACAAAAAATTTTAGAATCCTGTAGAAATGAATTCTCACAATTCAATTTAAGTTTATTTATGTATGTATATTTTCTCTCTTGCTCTCGTATTGTGCTGAAGACGGCCCTTGGACATAGGGCCGAAATATTCACAGAACTGATTTCCACTATCTTGAAAAGATTTTCCCTAGTGTTTCTACTTTGTATTTGTTTGTAACAGAAACTAGATTCACGTTGCAACGCTGGCAAGGCTGACAACGTGAGGTGCAAGAGCAGACTTAACATGAAATTAATAAAAGAAGCCAATAACAGAGCCATCTGCTTTGAAAAACAGAAAATTCAATTCAGCAGGTTAAGCGGGGACGTTCTTAAATTTTAGATGGTAGTTCATACAGATTAGAAATAAAACGGCCACAATATTTAAAAAAAATTATTAAGTTCCTAGATTCAAAATGAAAGAGACGTTAGAATTAGCAATGATTAAGATAAATATTAACATCATAGATAAATAAGAATAAATATATTAAATAATAATAATAAAGAATAATAAATAAACAGAGATAAACAATAATATTAATATCCTATAAATAATAATAATATCCTAGATTTGAAAGTATACTTTCAATGCACAATCTTTTCTCTTTTTTTTCCAGAAATTAAATGGGATTTTTTTCCATATATATATATATATATATATATATATATATATATATATATATATATATATATATATATATATATATATATATATATATATATATATATATATATATATATATATATATATGTATTTTCGTATGGAAGGAGATGTCGTAGAATCTTTAAAGGGGACAAAAAATTTGGAACTGAAAGCTCTAGTGCCCTTTTTATGAGGCCAAAATGATTGGGGCTCTACCAACCCCCTCTAACGCCGTTTTAGCTACCCTCCCCCAAAGACATCTGATCAAAATTTAAGACAGAAATTTTGTTCTAAATAGTAAAAAGTCTATTAACTATTACTTCGGGGAAGATATCACCTCCCCCCAGCCCTTTGGGCAAAGCCTTTAAGTTCTAAAATTTGTCCATTATTTACATATGTATCTTGTTTTTAGGAAAGGGGGCAGAAAAAGGTAAAGCGCAAATGATGTTCTGGTCTTGAGTAGGCTTATCAGCCCTAATCTATTTGAGATAGTTTTAAGTTTGACTCGATTATTATTGTAACTTTTATTCATTTTGGGTTCCATTTTCTTATTGATAGTTATTTACGTTTATTTTAACCTTGTATTATTGCTATTTCTGCTCGTCTTTGATTTAGTGTAGCTCTTTGCTTTTCACCGGAAAACTTAAATTGTGGTAATTTTTTTTTAATTAAATAAAATATGCATAATCAACTACCCGACATGATTGGTAAGGTATGATATTTAATACCGAATAGATAAAGCTGAAACGACTAAAGGACGTAACTGGATCAACAATAGCAAAAGTTAAAAGATAGCTTTTAAGCAGTTCTGTCCACCTTTAAAGTATAAAATTAATAGATACATTCACAGGGCTACCTTTAGAGAGTGTGAAGTGGTAAGGAGTTTCCAGCTCAACCCTGAATTCACTGGAAGAGATCCAGCCCACTATGAAAGAACAAAATGTTATTACCTGAAATTCTAACCACATAGCCCTCGAGAATTTCTCATTATCAGGGGGTGGTTGCATTGAATCAATAGTCATATAAAATAGAGAGAAGGTAAAAAACATAGAGAGAAGACAAGACAACTGAGAAAAGTCTTTATACGCTAAAATACGAAATTTCCCATTTTTTTTCTAGTTCGATTTACAACTAGAGAAACTCACTTCAACGGGTCGAAAGAGGGCGTTCTCAATTTCCATTCCAAGTTTTTCATAGTAGTTATTACTGGTCCCATGTGTGTCCCTCGTCACTGGATCATCAATACCCAACGTTAAAAGGTAGCTTTTGAAGAGTACTGTCTCGTCCTCGCTGATATTTCCCTTCTTTTCCTATTAAAACAATTGATATGAGTAGTATTCAGTGAATTATATTTTCATCTTATTGACCCTGTTTTGGATCAATAATTGGGTCATCTTTATTGACCCTCTTTCGTAGAAGGGAGGGTGCTCCATATCAATTCTTTTGTAGAGTAGCCTCTCTTTACCTAGCTCCCCTGAGAAATACTACCTCCAAGCTCTTCTTTGCGGCACCATTGCTTGAGGGCTATTCAGAAATCTAGTTATTAGAAATTAAAATGTAATAATTCAGAATATCACTTTGTTACAAGCATTTAATAAGCGATGTTACAATTAATTTATTCTTTATCAGTTCCTCCCCAATTCCAAGTGACTTGGCTGATTTGCGTCAAGTTTGGTGGTCAACAAAGAAAAAATAATTTTTTTTTGAAGTTTTCATATAAAAATAGTTTTTTAGTGTGGTTTTTAAAAAAAAATAAAATTTGCATTAAAAACACTTTATTGCTACAAAAATAATGAATTTCTTATATATAATATTTCTTTTAATATTGAAATTCTTATTCTTTTAAATAAAGAATAAAATTAAATAAATTTATTTAAATATTTCCTTGACAATATAGATTCGTTTTCTTCATCAATAATGAAAGTCAAAGGGTAACTTTAAATACTAACTCGTCCCCTTGTTGTCTACCTCTCTTTTCTTGAAAACACAAGCAAGATTGATAGTAGCAATAGAATTTTTTTTTATTCGTCACAATCCATAAGTGCCTAAAGAGGGCAGGTGCCCCTAAGTCTTGAAAATGGAACAAAAAACATACGACTGGAAGAACAGACAAGATAACTAAGTCGAATGATCGCAAAATTTATCAAGAACAAAAAGAAGAAACGCTTCCCAGGAGAGATGTTACGCAATGCTAAATTAAGAAATAATATCATTTATTTTAACTTTTAAAATTTTAAAAAAAGACTACGAATGATCGAAAGGGAAACTTTTTTACCAATAAAGAAAGGGAGAAATGCAACTTACCAGAAATATTACGAAATATTAAATTAAAAAACAAAGCCATTTATAAATAACGTTATATTTATAAAAAAGAACGTTTGTGTTCTCTCTCGTCCTCCTTTATACATCCTTCCTTTTCTTAGCGAGACAAAAAGTTTAACAGTAGTTAAAAAAAAAATTAAAAGCAAATTTAGCTTTTGAATTTCGGAAGAAAAGATATAGTGAAATCTACCAAGAAAGAAAAAGAAAAATGCTACTCATTAGAAATACTACGAAACATTAAATAAAGAAATATCGTCATTTATAAATAAGTTTTAAAAATTGTACTAGATTTAAGTATATATTTCAAATTCCCACGGGTTGCATATGTGTAAAAGATGGCCCTGTAGCTGGCTGCGAGAAGAAAAAGTACGTTTGTGTACTATCTCGCCCCCTTTATAAATTCTTCCTTTTCTTAGCAAGACAAAAAGTTTGACAGAAGCTACAAAAAAAATAAATAAAAGGATGTTTAATTTTGGAATTTTGGAAAAGAAGATATCGTGAAATCTACCAAGAAAGAAAAAGAAAAATACTACTCATTAGAAATATTACGAAATATTAAATTAAAAAATAATGCCATTTATGAATAAATTTTGAGAGTTGTAAAATATATGTTTTTTTTTATTAGGATTAAGCATATATTACAAATTTCCGAAGGTAAAAAATGAGCCTGTAAATGACTGCGAGCAGAAAAAGAACGTTTATGTCCTCTCTCGTCCTCCTTAATCAATCTTTCCTTTTTTACAGAAGATAAAAACGTTTAATAGTAACAAGAGAAAATAATGTCAAAAGGATACAAGACGGTAGATATCTTCTATTGCCTACGAATTCATGTAAATATCTGGAAAAATTGGAAGGTTACTAAGCTCTATGATGGTCAAACATATCGAAAAAGAAGAAACGCTACTCAAAGAAAAAAGAAAAGAAGAAAGAAGAAACGCTACTCATCAGACTAGATGGGAAATAATCAAACCAATCTGATGAAATAATCAACCATATATGATCAGTCTGAATCATAAAAAAATCCATGCAAGAATAACTATTAACTTTGTAAAATGTATTTTTTACAAATGAAAGCTTGTAGGAGGCAATTATATAGTAGGAGATTGCAGGTAGCGAAAGTCCTTGTCCAACACATGATTAAAGTTTTTGACATTGTTTTACAACTTATAAGTTCTTTTCTGACAATTAGATTTAAGTTTTTGGAATTTGAATTTTTCATTCCTTTGAAATTGGACGTCTGTAAGAATATAATATGACAAATAATATCAATAATATAACATCATGATATAATTTCAATAGTACAATATAATATATCAAACAGTTCGTGGTAACGAGCTGTAGTTAGTAGCGACCCGGCTCAATAGTAACCAAAACTCTAAAAACGGAATTTTTATAACAATAGCTACATCAAAAGAATCGCATTTTCATGCTGATTTAAAATATATGATTTAAAATAAAATATTTCATTAAATTTAGACTTACCCATCAAAAGTTACGAGCCTATTTTAGAAAATAGGGGGAAACACCCCTTAAAAACCATAGAATCTTAATTAAAATCACACCATCAGATTCAGTGCATCAGAGAACCCTACTGTAGGAATTTACTGTGTGGAATTTTGCATGTTTTGCCATAAGACAGATCATGGGTGCGTGTTTATTTGTTGTTATTTTTTTCCCCAGGGGTAATCGTATCGACCCAGTTGTCCTGGAATTTTGTGAGAGGGCTCATTCTAACGAAATTAAAAGTTCTAGTGCCCTTTTTAAGTGACCAAAAAAATTGGAGGGCACCTGGGCACCCTCCCATACTCATCTTTTTCCCAAAGACACCGGATCAAAATTCCGAGATAGCCATTTTATTGAACATAGTCGAAAAACCTAATAACTATTTCTTTGGGGACGAATTACTCCCCCACAGTCCCCGTGGAAGGGGCTGCAAGTTACAAACTTTGACCAGTGTTTTCATATAGTAACTGTTATTCGGAAGTTTATATACACTTTCAGGGGATTTTTTTGGTTGGGGGAGGGTTTGAGGGGACGGGGTTACGCGGGGGGGGGGGGGGGAACTTTTCATGGAGGAATTTGTCAATGGGGAAGAAATTTTCCATGAGGGGGGTGCAGGATTTTTTAGCTTTTTTTTTAAAGAACAATGAAAAAAAGAATATGAAAAAGTTTTTTCAACTGAAAGTAAGGAGCAGCATTAAAACTTAAAATGAACAGAAATTATTATGCATATGAGGAGTTCACCCCCTCCTAATACCTCGTTCTTTATGCTAATGTAATTTTATTAATTTCAACTATTTATTCTACGGCCTCTGTGATTCAGCGGTCATTCTTAGGGAATTTGGACAAAATTTAAGCTTTAGTGTAAAGAGCTTTTGTCCTGAGTTTTAGTTGTCCTTTTTGTTTTGTTTTTTCTCTGTAACCAATGTCAGTTCATTGCCAGGAAATGGTAAGGATCTAAGCTCAGCGGTTTCTATGGAAGATGTAAATCTTCTGCTGGATTGATGAATATAACATTACATTTTGGAAAGCTGCATATAATTCTTATCTCAGGTCAAAAATGATTTTACAATTTTATAAAAACGAAAAACGATTTTACAAAAAATGATTTTACGTTTTGGAAAGCTTCATACAACTCTTGTCTTGGGTCAAAATGATTTTACGATTTTTCCAAAATAGTAAAACGATTATACAAAAATAATTTTACATTTTGGAAATCAGCACATAACTCTGGTCTGGGGTCAAAAACGATTTTACGATTTAAAAAATTGTAAAACGATTTAACAAAAATGATTTTACGTTTTAGAAAGCTGCACATAACTATTCTCTGGGGTCAAAAATGATTTTACGATTTTACAAAATCGTAAAACGATTTTACGAAAAAGAATTTACATTTTTGAAAGCTGCACTTAACTCTTGCCTGGGGTCAAAAACGATTTTACGATTTAAAAAATTGTAAAACGATTTTACAAAAATAATTTTACGTTTTGGAAAGCTGCACATAACTCATGTCTGGGGCCAAAAATGAATTTTTGTTTTGTTTCGCCTATTCTCGAACTAAAGCCGACTAAAATCGAACTAAAGGGATAAAGTTAAGTTGTATATTCTACAGCAGAGAAACATAACTGGAGTTCTCTCGCTAACTTTTCCCTTCTCTGGTTTGTGCTTCTACTTTCAAGTGGAAAACTTCGTTCAAGCAAGTGAGGAACAGGTAGTTCCAAAGCTGAACCTCAATTAAAATCCAAAAATCTTAAAAGCTGCATCGGTTCTCTTGCCCCTTTGTCAAACAGTTTTTTTTTTGTTTTTTTTGAATAATAAATGCAAATATTAACTCATCCTGATTATGACAAGTTAAAGACTTTCTTAAAATAAAACAAAACGTAAGAAAAAAAAAAATTTAAGTTCCCTTAAAACTCAATTTCCCAAGACAGAGAAGCGGAATTTTAAACCTAGAAACAGAACTGGCGCAAAACAAATACCCAACCGCAAAAATCTCCTTTTTCATTAGACGACTTGAAATTTAACTCGAACCGCGAAAGTCAGCTTTTGAAGAAAAACAGCCTAAATAGCCTGTTTTTCGCATATTATTTTATTTTAACAATAACGTGATTATATTTACCATTAAATTGTTAGAACTTACTAATATATTTCAGCCGAATAACACAAAGTAGTCACATTCATGTCAAAAATACAATCGCGTCCAAGACCAGATAATTAACAATATCTAATAATATTTAAGAAAGTACTCTTTTTTTTAAAATGCAGTCGTATAATATTACTAATTTTGCTGTAAATCCAATTTTAGTCGTAGTCGATAAAGTCGCATTTGGACCCGGCATTTGGACCCGGAATACAGTCGCGTCCAAGAGACGATTATTCACGGCGATTAACGATCTTTCAACTGCACCGAACTTACAGAAATTCTTCTGGAAACATCTTTGGCTAAGGCTACCATTTCTTCGGCAGACTGTATGAGCTTCTTCAAATCTTCAAATGCCATTTGTATATTCGACTGGGTTTTTGGCCGCTTGTTCCTCATATGCTCTTTCTATACCAACAATACCGCTTCGGGGAACTATTCTTCGGGGTACCTGCAGAAATTTCAAATTAAAGTAATCAAATTAATGCAAAGCAGGGGAGGGGGAGCGACCTTATGGTTTTTCTTTTAAAAAAGAAAGCGGGAAGGGAGATCTAAAATTAACGGAACAGTGGGATTCTTAGCCATAATAATTGCATTTTAGATGCTAATTTAATAAAAATCATAAGTCCTCAAGAGCCATTATGACACACAGGACAACGAATTGACATTTCAATTGCTGAGTCTTTTTAAAGGGATAGTTAGAAAGCAAGTCAACCACTCTTGTAGTAGATAAAATAAAATACTAGGTCACGCATGAGAGAAAGAGAGAGAGAGAGAGAGAGAGAGAGAGAGAGAGAGAGAGAGAGAGAGAGAGAGAGAGAGAGAGAGAGAGAGAGAGAAATAAATAAAAAGGAGTAATTTTGAATTTGCTTGGGATGCTTGAATTTAAGTTATATCAATGAAAAGAACATGAAAAGTTTGTTTAGAATATGTTCCTTCAATCTCTATTTGCCTCATCCTTCAGAGCGACTACAGCCAACAAACCTAATTTCCGTTTTTTGGTTCTTCTGGAAAGTTACAAAAATGGGGTCGCACTTTGAATTATCACAGCCGATAGAGAACAAAAAAAGGGTTAGATGTCCGCGCTGTTAATATTGACACTGAAAAAGCTTTTTCTGGAAAAAAGAATTTTTTTTCCATCAAATCACAGCAAAAGTACTTTTCATCTAAATATTTTTATTTATCAAGTAACTCTGCAAGTAGGACCATGATCCACATATCAAGGTGATTTCTTGCTTGAAAATGCAACGTTCATTCATCTCTTAGGCTAATCCGACAGAAGACAATAAATTCTATTTGTTGAAACAACCAACAAAAGAAACCAAGCATATGTCCAGCCCTTAAAGAGAAAGCAGCAAATACATTTTTAGAAAGTTCGTATCTAAACTGGAGACATTTAGAAGCTGAGGTGGTTAAAACCCAGTTTTTAATAACTTCAATTTTAGCGTTAAGTAATTAGCTGAAACTTAATTCTAAACGCAAGTTTACTAGACGTTTTAAATGTTTGATAAACATATTAGTTTATGAGAATGGTCATTACTGAACGAAAAGGCATTTGGAAGCCCATACGGTTATTTTTTTTCTGTCTGTGTTTGTGTGTAAAGCGTTAAGCACTCGACTAATACTTAATCCTAAAAACGTTATAACCGTGTGATAAATATTACTGCATATGGAGACTTGAATTTAATTTTCAACATAATTTTTCCAGAAGTTATAAAATTAGTTAACACTAATTTTAAATGAATTAAATAAAACAGTAATTCTAATAAAATCGATAAAAATAAAGATTGATACCCGAGAATGACTAAAAGATCCAGGCAATGCAATACTTCACTTTATTTCCGAAAAATTTGATACTAACAACAAAAATAACTGAAGAAGCCTTTAATACTCTATAACGTTGAATAAAACAACTAAGATAACATTTATCAATCACGAAATACGCAAGCAAAAGTACATAAAAAAAGGTTTTACGTATTATAACCACCAGACTAATTCTTTTTTCTTTATCAATTGACAAAATTCTTTTGTCAATTTTCTTAATTATTTATTTAACCGAGCTATTATTTTGACTTTTGAGCGGCTCATATGACTTTTGAGATATACTTTTTCAAGTCAGAACGGCGCTATTAATATAATTAGAAGGTAAACCGGTCGGAGTAAGACAAATAGGTTTTTATATTCCTCCCCCCATCAAGAAAAAACCCTCCAAAAAACACAAAAGCCTCCTTTTCATATTCTTAACGGAAAATATTACAAAAAGTAATA
>NC_088868.1:40333759-40359965 GCF_032884065.1 Artemia franciscana
ACTAATGATTACTCTTTGTTAATAATTAACACCAAATAGCCCTAATTTTAGGAGAATCAGTCCTGTCTTCATGTACTTTTTTCAAGCGAAGTTGGTTATGTTAAATAGAATAGAAGCAGGTAGAAGAAGCAAGTATTAAATAGAATAGAAGCAGATTAAATAGAAGCAGGTACACCATGATAGGTGTTATTGGCCCCTCTTCATCCAGGCACACATTGACAGGTGATGTGCACTAGCAGCACTTCACCAACTTCACCAGAAAAATACAAATGAAAACGTGGCTTAAGTGTTATTTCTATGTGGGTGGTAAATCCCATAGTAAAATGATTCATTACACAAATGTTTGGCACCAAGGTTGCCACTAAGAATTGAACTAATTCTGAAGATTCGCTTGTAAAAAATACCAAAATTGAAGACAAATTTGGCTTAAATATTCTCGTTCGAAACTATTTGTAGTCTAGTTTTGAAGCTATTCTTGTCAATCACCTAATTGCTGGCACCATGAATGATACTGCTGATAATTACCATATGTTGATAACCTAATTACCAGCAGATAACCCATACTAGAGACAAGAATATTTAAGGTAAAGATGTTCTAAAGACATTAAAATACTTTAGATACTTAACAGCGCTGATAGTCATCGAAGTATCAATTTTATTTGCCATTTTCTTATTATTTATTTAACATATCACCTGGGGAAAATAGTCCCAGTGTGAGATCTAAGGGGATAGAGACTTCCTCCCAAGTGTGTCGTTTATAAGTCTTAAACCTGAAAGGGGAAGAATCATGGAATTTTCCAAGGAGGGAAATTCAATGGTTTATAAAACAACTTTTTATTAGGCGAAAAGTAAGGATTTTATGACTTACTATTAATATACATACGGACATGGGAATCGGATGGTCCCTGGGGGGGGGGCATCTCTCAACATCATTCTTCATGTCTACTAAATCAAATTTTTCAATCCTGGGAATAAATGGTTTTATCATAGGCATGCAATAGCCCCTGTCTAAGTAAAGAGTGATAAGGACACAATGTATTGTTGTTGTTTTTTTTTACCAGGGCACTTCGTACAGAAGGAGTTGGCGAAGAATCTTCGAAAGGGCCTCATTCGATTGGAAATTGAAATTTCTGGTGCCCCTTTTAAGATTTGAAAGTGTTTGGAGGGCAACCTCACCTTCTTCCCCCCCCCCCCACCTCCGCACATCATTTCCCCAAACACATCAAATTAAAAAATTAACATGACAATTTTGTTCAGCATTAGTTGAAAAGTCTAGTAATTATGTCTTTGGGGATAACAACCGCCAGAGCCCTCAGGGCAAGGGCTATAAGTTATGCTAGTTGCCTACTAATAACATATAAGGTTTGTATGGAAACTGTGGTCGTATAATATCCGAAGGAGGCTCATTCGATCGGAAATCATTTTTAAGAGTCAAAAGTAGTCGGAGAGCAACTAGCTACTAGGCCCCACGTCCTTTTTTCGCCAATGCATCCGATAGAAGTTTTGAGATAGCCATTTTGTCCAAAATAGTCTAACGATCATATAACAAAGACCTACCGGGTTAAAACAATCCCCCAGACCCTGAAACCAGGGATGTAAGCTATGCCCCGGGGCATATAAGGTTCTTACGGATTGGAGGGTAACCAGTCCACCCCCCCCCCCCCCGAGCCCATTATTTCCAAAAAAAACGTAATTTCTTTAGCATTGTTGAAAGTTCTAGTAATCAGGTCTTTGGAGATGCCAGCCACTTCCCCACCCCCCACCCCAAAAAAAACCTCAGGTCAAGGCCTTTTACCTTATTGAAAAAAGTATACATATTTGAATTTTGTTTTCCAAAAAGACGAAGGGCATTCAGGTGAGTCTTTCAGAGAATGTTGAGGGGAGTTTTGAAGTAAATCAAAACACGTTATGCGTATATGGGTTTTGAAAAGGGGGTAACTCAGCGATGACTTAGTATATTAATTTGGAATTTACTGGAAATGAAATGGGAGATTATCAATTGACCAAAAAGGCCATATTTACACGCTACTCTACTACTACAATAACCGTTGCTACAGCTGCTACCACAGCTACAACTACTACCACTACTACCAATAAAACTACTGCTTCTGCAGCGAGTGCTACCAAGGCTGAGGATATTGAAATGAACATCTGATGAAACGTTGAGGGAAAAGTTAAACTAAATCAAGACATACTCTACGCATATAGGAGTCATACAGGCGTTTCAGCAATATTTTCGGAACGGCTTACCGTAACAAGATGAAACTTCTAGGGCATCATGAGTGGGATGTTCAGCTGACCAAAAGGCAACATGTACCTGCTACTACTGCTATTAATTCCGCTGCTTCTACAGCTTCTACTATAATACTGCTTCTATTAAAGCGGCCCGTATGAAGGTGAAAATTTTAAAAAATTGTGAGGGGGAATTTGAAGTAAACAACAACACAGTATGTGGACGCGCATTGTTAAAACGGCATATCTCAAGAATGGATTTGGGTATTAAATTCGAGCTTTCAGAGAATGCTTAAAGGGGAAGATCAATTAACTAAAAGATACTATGTGTATGCTACTAGTAACGCTACTACCATCGCTACTGCTGCTACTGTTACTAAACTACTCCAGCTTCTGCTTCCAGTGCAACTACTTGTAAAACTAAGAGGATTTAGATGAAAGGGCGTCAAAAGGAAGTCGAAAGGTCACATCAGCAATATTTTTGGAACGGCCTACCGCATCAAGGTGGAACTTCTGGGATTTCGGGAGGTGGATGTTCAACTGACCAAAAGGCGCCATGTACGTGGTACTACTGTTATTAATACTGTTGCTATTTCTATTAGACTATTTCTATTGTATTACTAATACAACGCTACTACTGCTTCTACTTCTCCTACTACCACCACTATTACTATGATACTAGTACTATTAAGGCTAAGTCTATGACAAAAAAAAATTTGAGAGAACACTGAGGGGAAATTCGGACAGAATCAAAAGACACCATGTGGATCAACATTGTCACGAGACCGTATCTCAAGAAAGGATTTGGGTATTAAGTTGGAACTTTAAGAGAATAATTAAAGGGGAAGATCAATTGACGAAAAGGCAATATGAAAGATAGATAGATATCAAACAGTTCGTGGTAACGAACTGTAGTAAGGAGCGACCTGGCTCAATAGTAACCGAAACTCTAAAAACAGAATTTTAATACCATTAGTTCCATCAAAAGAATTGCATTTTTATGCTGATTTTACATACATAAGCTTCGTCAAGTTTAGTCTTACCCATCGAAAGTTACGAGCCTGAGAAAATTTGCCTTATTTTAGAAAATAGTGGGAAACATCCCCTATTCCATCTTAACAAAAATCACACCATCAAATTCAGCGTATCAGAGTACCCTACTGTAGAAGTTTCAAGCTCCTATCTACAAAAATGTGGAATTTTGTATTTTTGCCAGAAGACGCATCTCGGATGCGTGTTTATTTGTTTTTTGTTGTTGTTCTTTTGCTTTTTGCAGGACCCAGTTGTCCTACAATATCGCGAGAGGGCTCATTCTGACGGAAATTAGAAGTTCTAGTGCCCCTTTTAAGTGACCAAAAAAATCGAAGGGCACCTAGGCCCCCTCCCAGGGGGCCTGATAGCCTATCTGAGATAGCCATTTTGTTCACGCCTCGCTCTTTACGCTAACCTGTTTTATTGTTTTAAAAAGTAGAGCTGTGAGAAAGAGTCAAACTTTAGCGTAATGAGCGAGGCATTGCGGAGGGGACAACCCCTTCATATAGGGAATAATTTCTGTTCGTTTTAAGTTTTAGTGTCGCTCATTACTTGCAATTAAAAAAAATTAAATTTTTATTTAATTGCAAACAAAAGCCACTTAGGGACCATGGCTAAAAAAAAACAAGTAATACAAATTAATACTACCCTCCCAAAATCTCTCTCTGTGCTGCTTGGCTACACGTACGTACCTCCCCATATTCTTAATATCCACTTTAAACTTACTTTTTAAAATTCCAACCATCCAACCTTTCCCATTTACCCAAATCCCAAAATTTTCTACCCTCAAATCTTTAACTCCTTAGAATTGCACATAAAGTTCTCTAAGTCCTCATTTTTCAGCATATCGGGCAAACATACAGGCCGAAAATTTCACCATTTAAGGTGAAAATTCCAAGAAGTACATGAATATACAGGTTATCAAAACGATATATCAGCAATATCATAGCAACGGCTAATTGTATAAAGTTGAAACTTCCAGGACTTGATGAGAGAGATATTTAACTCACAGAAGTCAATACGTTAATACTACTGCTACCACTAATGCTAGTACTATTGCTATTAATACTACCACTAGTAATACTAATGCTACTACGGTGACGAATACTACAACAACGCCCAAGGGGATCAAGGTGAAATTTTCAGTGAATTTTGAGGGGGGATGGTGAACTGAATCATAACACGGTGTCTGTATTCAGGTTGTCAAAACGACGTATCAGCAATATGTTAGGAACAGTTTGGTGTCTAATGTTAAAACTAAAAGGGCTTGTTGTGGGGATATCGAACTAACAAAAAAACAATATTTGCATCCTAATGCTACTGCTTCTACTTATACTACTACTACTGCTACTATTATTACTATTTCTACTACTACTATTGCCACTAAAGCTAATGCTACTATTATTTAATCTACTACTACTACTACTACTACTACTGCAATTACTATTGGTACCGCTACTACTGCTACTAAATCTAAGGATATTAAGGCGAAAACTGGTAATTATTGAAACTGTATTGAACTAAATCGAAACAAACTACGCCCAAACAGGCTGTCAAGCGGACGTATCAGAAATTTTTCAGGAACAGCTGTTGTACTACTACTACTGCTAACAACTCACAGCAGCATCCAAGCCACCTAAGGACAACACAGCTACAAACACTCCACCTACATCCCAATCTATTCAAAGCCTCCTTTTTAACACCCTCCCAAAAAGTTCCGATTTTCTTTAAATATTTTGTTACGATGTAACCCCACCCCTCCCAAGATGAGGACGACCTGGTTTCGGTTTAGCCCTAGACGGTTGGCCGAAAAGGACAATCTTCGGCAATCTGTCATCCTTCGTCCACAAAACGAGCCCTACCAATCTCAATGTTTCTTTCATTATAGCCCTAGAAAGTGGGATTGAACCATATTTTTCGTAGTCTACTGTCTGAAATACGGTCAGTCAGCTGGGTACCCAAAACAATCAGTAGGCAGTTTCTCTGGAAAACATCAAGCAAATCATCGTCTCCTTTTCGAAGCACCCATGCTTCAGAGCCATATTTGACCACTGTCATCACTGTAGCTTCTAATATTCAAATCTTAGTTTGCAGGCTTATCTTCCTATTCTTCCAAACTTTTTTAACTGTAAAAAAAAACACCCCGAGCCTTGGCTACCCTACTTTTAACATCTTCACTATCCCCACCGTCTTTACTAATAATACTACAGAGGTAAGTGAAGCCACCCACGAGGTCAATCTTTTTGTTACCAAATATTATCTTTTCATTTTCACTTATTCTTGGCCTTAGTGACTTAGTCTTCTAAACATTAGTTTTCAAACCTATTCTAGCAACCTGAACTCGCAAAACTGCGAGAAGAAGTTCATTCATTTTGCTCACACTTTCATCAAGGATGCTTAAATCACCAGCATAATCTAAGTCCAGGAAAGTTTTTCCTCCCAATTTGATTCCGTGGTCTCTCATTGCCTTTCCTGTGCTCCTTAAGAAGAAGTCCATCAAAATGATCCATATAAAGTAGGATAGAACTCAACCCTGCTTAACTCCTGATTTTACACAAAACCAGCTGCTAACCTCATTTCCTACCTTAACCGCAGTAGTATTATTCTCACAAATAGCACTACTACTACTACTACTACTACTACTACTAATAACTGACTGCAGCACCAAGCCGCCTGAGGCCAACACTGCCATGCACACTCCTCCTCCAACCTAATCTATTTAAAGCCTCCCTCTTTACACCCTCCCAGGAAGTTCCTATTTCCTTTAAATCTTTATTTATGACATCCTCCCAACTCAGACAAGGACGACCTGCTTTCCGTGTAGCCCTAGACGGTTGGCCAAAAAGGACAATCTTCGGTAATCTGTCATCCTTCATCCGTAGAACGTGGCCTAGCCATCTCAACCTTTCTTTCATTATAGCCCCAGAAAGCGGGATTAAACCACACTTTTCGTACAACCTACTGTTTGAAATACGGTCAGTCATCCGGGTACCCAGAACAATCCGTAGGCAATTTCTCTGGAAAACATCTAGTAAATTTTCATCTGCTTTTCGGAGTGCCCATGTTTCAGAGCCATATTTGACCACTGTTATCACTGTAGCTTCCAATATTCTAATCTTGTGTGTAGACTTATCTTTCTATTCTTCCAAACTTTTTTTAACTGTGAAAAAACACCCTGAGCTTTAGCTATTCTACTTTTAACATCTTCACTGCTCCCACCATCTTTACTAATAATACTACCAAGGTAACTGAAGTTCCCAACCTGATCAATCTTTTCGTTACCTAATGTCACCTGTTCATCTTCACTTATTCCTAGCCTTAGTGACTTAGTCTTCTTAACATTAATTTTCAAGTCTATTTTAGCACCCTGAACTCGTAAAACCTCTAAAAATTCATTCATTTTGCTCACACTTTCATCTAATATGCTTAAATCATCAGCATAATCTAAGTCCAGGAGCGTTATTCCTCCCCATTTGATTCCATGGTCTCCAATTGCCTTTCCTGTGCTCCTTAAGACGAAGTCCATCAAAATGATCCATATAAAGGGGGATAGAACACAACCCTGCTTAACTCCTGATTTAATCCAAAACCAGTTGCTAACCTCATTTCCTACCTTAACCGCAGCAGTATTATTCTCGTACGTAGCGCAAATCACTTTAATGTATTTTTCTGGTATACTATATAACGATAAGGCCTTTGTTAACGCTGTTCTATCAACAGAATCGAAAGCTTGCTCATAATCGATAAAACTAAGGACCAAAGGTGTTTGACAACGAAGGGACTTCTCAATTATTAACCTAAGAGTGAAAACATGGTCGACACGTCCTCTACCTTTACTAAAACCGCATTGTTCTTCCCTTTAAACTTTGTCTACAGCATGTCTCAGTCTAAAAAGTATCATATTACTCAGTAATTTGCTACCTACACAGACCAGACTAATGCCTCGATAATTACGACACTCACTCTTGTCACCTTTCTTATACAGTGGTTTAATTAAGGTTTTCCTAAAATCATTGGGTACTTCCCCTTTTTCAAAAATCATGTTCATAATCTTCAGTAGCTTATTCCTAACCTCAGAGCCACCATATTTAAGAAACTCATTAATCATACTATCAACACCTGGGGCCTTATTATTTTTTAATCCTTTTAGTACTGTCGTTAATTCTTCCTCACTAAACAAATCTTCCTTCACATCCAAGGTATCACAAACTTTTTCATTTTCATCTATATCTTTTCCTGCAACTGTATCTCGGTTTAGAACATTCTCAAAATGTTCCACCCATCTTTCTTTAACTTTTTTCTTATCACTAATTGTGGCCCCATTTCTATCTTTAACTGGGACTAGTCCAGATTGGCTACTCCCTTTCAATTTATTAACATGCCAGTATAATATTTTACTATTATGCCGTCTAGCCGCATCTTCCAGATCCTCAGCAATTTTATCCATCGCCTCCACTTCACATCTCCTTAGTTCATATTTTAATGCTTTCTCCACTTTCTTACATTCCTTTTGTTTTCATACGACCTATCACTCAGATAATTCTTATACAAACCCCTTCTACTCTCTATTAAACTAAAGCTTTTTCACTAATATTCCTAGTTGCAGTCTTAGCACTCTTCCCTAGGACACCATCAGCAGCTTCACAAATTGTTTTTCTGAAATTATTCCATCCATCTTTTAAACCCTCAAGTTTAGTACTCAACTGTTCCTGGAATTTTTTCTCAAATTTTCATCCTGAAGTCTACCAACATCATAACTTTCCGGGAGGGAGTTACCCTTCCGAAATTTCAGCTTTAAATTAACCTTAGACACTACTAGATGGTGATCTTTACTTTTAACATCAATGACGGCACTCCTATACACCCTAGTATCTTGTATTGATCCTGCTAGTCTTCTGTTTACAATAACATAATCAATAAGGTTTGCTGTCTTACCATCACGTGAATACCATGTCAACTTATGGGCCATTTTGTGACCAAACACCGTATTGGTTATAGCTAGGTTGTTATACCTACAAAATTGCAAAAGCCTATAGCCATTACTGTTTTCTTTTCCTACACCAAATTTACCTAGGCTAGGATACCATCTATCCCTATTTCTACCAACCTGGGCATTAAAATTTCCTAGCAAAAACACCATATTTCTACCTTGTACCCTGTCTATTTGCTCCTGTAACTGTAAGTAAAATTCATCTGAGTAAATTCATCTAAGTAAAAGTCACTAGTATCTCCATCAGTTGATTCAATGGGGGCATATACTCCTATAACTGATACGCTAAACTTTTTAGTCATAAAATGAGCAATTAGTATTCTATTATTAATACCTTCCCAGCCTAAACAAGACTTAGCAGCTTCCTTATTCATCATGAGCCCTACTCCCTGTCTATGTACCCCATCCTTCCTGCCTGAGTCAACAAATTCTATGTCACCTAGTTTCATGCTTCCTACCCCTGGGATATGAGTTTCCGAAACTTTTAATAAATCCAGTTCAAACCGTCTGAATTCGTCAGTCAAAATGTCAATGCGATAGTCATTCTTTAACGTCGTAACATTCCAAGTTCCAATTTTCATGTTCTTTAAATCTTTGAAATTATTTTGGCCTCAAGAAAAGCAGTGATCCCGGATACCAGTGCAGGATGGGGACCAACATATCTTCTCAAGTCTACACCGAAGCGCTTAAGCCGGCTTAGAACCGGACAGCAAGAAGTCCCTGGTACCTCCAGTAAGTTGGAGGCTTTGTGCAATCCTGGGCCCATCTTGGTCACAACATGGTTTTCAGCACTTGGCGATGCTCTTCTATCAACAAGAGTCGAAATCCTGCACAGACAGTCCCAAGCCTATTACCTCCGACTCATTATATATTCATGCCTACAAATATTATGCTACTACGGGGAGGTAGCCCATAGTAGATAAATTAGCTAGGAAGAGGTTTTTCAGCCCGAAAACGCCCATCAAAACAAACCAAGACCAGAAAATTATCCAAAAATCAGAATCCCGTACGAGTGCTGTGTTGTTTACTAGGCTATAATTTCCTCGAGGGGCGCCACTCCTCAAGTGGGAAAAATTGACCGCAAGTTTCCCAGTCTTGCAGGTACCCCGAAAGGGTTGAGGCAGCCCTTTACAGAGGCCGTTGTCCATAAATATGGATCTTACGCCCTTCCGCAGTTGTCCTCCTATAGAGGATCCTCCCACGATGGTGTTCTGCTTCACCATGCAATTTAACCTATTACTGGGAGAAGGTTTGTAACTCATCTGACGTGTGAACAGGGCAGTTGGCCCTGCTGAGTGTACATTTGAGGGGCCTTCTTCCTCCTCCACCTGTAATTATGACCCCCAGGGGAGGGTTTCCCAGTTTCTATTATGGGCCCCACTGGGACAAGGTCCTACTTGGTCTAAGCCTATTATGGAGCTAGTCTACCTATCCGTAGGGCATTCCCCTATCTGTTGTCCTCCACCAAAACCTAGCATGATTATCTAATAATTAACTAACTAATGCAACTACTAAACAGTTGCAGTAAATTGCAACTTTACTTTAATTTAGACTATAAAGTAAAGGACAAAAATAATATATACAAGCTCTGTTGTCCTCTGCTAAAACCTACCCTGCAAACTAATAATTAACTATATATTGCAACTAATTAATAATTGTTATAAAGTACAACTTTCCTTTTAATTTATACCCTAAAATAAAGAAAACACAAAAAAGCTCTATTGTCCTCTACCAAAACCTAGCACGCTAACTAATAATTAACTAATAAATAGCCCATTTGGCCTGATTGCAACACCTCACAAGCCACACCTTATAGAAAACACCTTTGAGAATTTAAATTAAGAAGGAAACTTATTAGAAACCCTGCTAGTACTGCAAAAGTAGACCTAAGTAGCCAATTTAGCATGTTTGAAACATCTCACAAGCCAACACCCTATAGAAAACACCTTTGACAATTTAAATGAATAAGAAAACTTATTAGAAACTCTGCTAATACTGCCAAAGTAGACCTAAGTAGCCAATTTAGCCTGTATGAAACATCTCACAAGCCAAAACCCTATAGAAAACACCTTTGAGAATTTAAATGAATAAGAAAACTTATTAGAAACTCTGCAAATACTGCCAAAGTAGACCTAAGCAGCCAATTTAGTTTGTTTGAAATATCTCACAAGCCAACACCCTATAGAGAACACATTTGAGAATTTAAATGAATAAGAAAACTTATTAGAAACTCTGCTAATACTGCCAAAGTAGACCTAAGTAGCCAATTTAGCCTGTTTGAAACATCTCACAAGCCAACACCCTATAGAAAACACCTTTGAGAATTTAAATGAATAAGAAAACTTATTAGAAACTCTACTAATACTGCCAAAGTAGACCTAAGTAGCCATTTTAGCATGTTTGAAACATCTCACAAGCCAACACCCTATAGAAAACACCTTTGACAATTTAAATGAATAAGAAAACTTATTAGAAACTCTGCTAATACTGCCAAAGTAGACCTAAGTAGCCAATTTAGCCTGTATGAAACATCTCACAAGCCAAAACCCTATAGAAAACACCTTTGAGAATTTAAATGAATAAGAAAACTTATTAGAAACTCTGCTAATACTGCCAAAGTAGACCTAAGCAGCCAATTTAGTTTGTTTGAAATATCTCACAAGCCAACACCCTATAGAGAACACATTTGAGAATTTAAATGAATAAGAAAACTTATTAGAAACTCTGCTAATACTGCCAAAGTAGACCTAAGTAGCCAATTTAGCCTGTTTGAAACATCTCACAAGCCAACACCCTATAGAAAACACCTTTGAGAATTTAAATGAATAAGAAAACTTATTAGAAACTCTACTAATACTGCCAAAGTAGACCTAAGTAGCCATTTTAGCCTGTTTGAAACATTTCACAAGCCAAAACCCTATAGAAAACACCTTTGAGAATTTAAATGAAGAAGAAAACTTATTAGAAACTCTGCTAATACTGCCAAAGTAGACCTAAGTAGCCAATTTAGCCTGTTTGAAACATCTCACAAGCCAACACCCTATAGAAAACACATTTGAGAATTTAAATGAATAAGAAAACTATATATATATATATATATATATATATATATATATATATTTAACGGACACGCCACGTTCATTTTTTTTTTAGTAAAGTGTAAATTATGTTTTGGTCTTGAAAAGGCATGGGGATTATCAGCCCTACTCATAGTATTTTTGCTCGTTTGAGTTTGACTCGGTTATTTATTGCAATTTCTTTTCATTTTTGGGTTTCTTTTTCTTTTCTTTGAACAACTTGCTTTATGGAAAAAGTTTTTTACAGTTAATTTCTGTCCGTTTTTTATTGACATAGTCTTTTTCATGGAAAAGAAAATAAGATTTTATACCTTTTGGTCTTTTCTATAAGAATATTAGTTTGGCTTGGGATTAGTATGTTGGAGAAACTTTTCTAACAATTTTTAATTCTGACACAAAATAGTATTGTTTAATTTAGTTTTATACCTCCTCAAGTTGACCTGAGAAATAAAACTTAATACGATTCCGAAAAAAATCTATCTATGCTCTTTAATAACCTGGACACACTTAGACGCTTTTGATTTAGTTAAACTGTGAGATGTCCTATTGGCAACCATATTCACAGTGCCTTTTGATTCAGTTTTAAAGCATATTGCGCCAATAGTATAATTGGTGAGATTGATATACCCTATATGCATTGAGACATATGCATTAGACCGTTATACTATGCTGATAAAAATGGCTGTCTCAAAATTTTGATTGGATGTGTTTGGAAAATGAATGGGCTTGGGAGCAGGGCTGCTTGACCTCCGATCCCTTTGACTCTTAAAAAGGGCCCTTTTAGTACAACCGATCCCTTTTGACTCTTGAAAATTAGCTCCTTTAAAGGTTTCGGTAGTATCAACGCAGGCATAAATGACCGATAGTATCAAGATAGACATGGAATGACCGGCAGTATCCAATAGTGGAAGATGGCTGCACTAGGGGGTGATGTAGGGAGGGAGGTGAGTGGGCAAAGTAGTAATTGTTATGGCTACAGATAGAGGCAACCATGGTAGTTATTATGTATACAGATAAGGGATGACCGGTTGTATCAACGTAGGCATGGGATGACCGATAGTATCAACGAAGGCATGGGGTGACCGGTAGTATTAACTTAGTCACCGATAGATCCAATAGTGAAAAAGATTGCAGCACTAGTGGGTGACTGTAGTATTTGTGTAGGGAGAGATGAGGGGGTGGCGGTAGTATCTGTTAGGTCAACAGATAGGTGCGTCCATAGTAGCTAATAATGAATACAGATAAGGGATAACCTGTTGGATCAACGTAGGCATGGGATAACCGGTAGTATTAACTTAGTCACCGATGGATCCAATAGTGGAAAAGATTGCAGCACTAGTGGGTGACTGTAGTATTTATGTAGGGAGAGACAGGGGATGGCAGTAGTGTCTGTTATGTCTACATATAGGGGCGTTCATAGTAGCTAATAATGAATACAGATAAGGGATAACCTGTTGGATCAACGTAGGCATGGAAAGACCAGTAGTATCAACGCAGGCATGGGATGATCGGTAGTATCAACGTAGTCATGGAATGACCAATAGAATCCAATAGTGGAAAAGAGTGCAGCACTAGGGGTTGACTGTAGCATTTGTTTAGGAGGAGGTGGGGGTGACGGTAGTATCTGTTATGATCACAGATAGGGGTGACCATAGTAGTTAATAATATATTTGTTAAATATGATGGCTCTGTGGTTAGAAATAAGTTACTAAAGATTATAAATATGATTTTGAAAAAGGGGAAGTACCCAACGATTTTAGGACAAGCTTAAACCAATGTATTAGAAAAGTGATAAGAGTGAGTGTTGTAATTATCGAGGGATTAGTCTGGTCCCTGTAGATAGCAAAATACTTAGTAATATGATACTTTTTAGACTGAGAGATATTGCTGAAAAAATTTAAGAGAAGAACTGTGCGGTTTTAGAAAAGGTAGAGGATTTGTTGACCAAATTTTCACTCTTAGGTTAATAATTGAGAATTGCCTGAGTAGTCGCCACTGGTCCTCAGTTTTATTGATTATGAGCAAGCTCGCGCTTCTGTTGATAGAAGAACTTTAGCAAAGGTCTTATCCTTGTATGGTATACCAGATAAGTACATTAAATTGATTAAGTTAAAAGTTAAAACTTTCAGGGTATGTTGGACAGTGCTTGAAACTTCAGGGAATGCATAAGGGGATTTAAGCTAAATAAAAGACACTATATGCATCTGTAGTATCAGAGAATTCTACTGTAGAGGTTCCAAGCTCCTATCTGAAAAATCTGGAATTTTGTATTTCTTGCTTGAAGAAAGATCACGGATGTGTGTCTTTTTTCCCTCAGGGGTGATCCTATAGAACCAATGGTCCTAGAATATTCCGAGAAGGCTCATTCGAACGGAATTTAAAAGTTCTAGCACCATTTTTAGTGAACAAAAGTTAGAGGACACAAGCCCCCCACCCCTCTCTCACCCTTTTTACCCAAAAGTCATCTGATCAAAATTTTGAGATAGCCATTTTGTTCAACATAGTTGAAAGGCACAATGACTATGTCTTTAGGGATTACATGACGGTCCAGAACCATCCGAGGAAGGGCCGCAAGTCATGAAATTTTCCCGTTGTTTAGGCTACATATAATATTTGTTATAGGGGAGCATACCAACGTTTTTCGGGGCGAGGGATATTTTCTGGGGATTGATTTTCTATGGGGCAAACTTACCATTGGGATGGAAGTTTCCAAGGGTGGAATTTCCAGGAGAAATTTGCCAGAATTTGAACACAAAATTCGTTTAATTTGTCATACCTTCCCATTGGTGACCCCGTTTTACATGTTGAGATGATTTGAGGGAATTGTTTGGTGAAAATTTTCGGTGGAATTGGAATTCTCTGGGGGTTTCTTACGTAGCGGGGAGATTTACCGAAGGCAAAAATATCCATGGGGAGTTATCACCACGAGAAATTGTCCATTAGGAAATTTTCTGCAGAAAAAAAAACTTTCCATTAGGGGTGGAAGGGGGAGCGATTTTTTGGAAACTTTTTCATCCGGGGGGATTCCCCAATGACCTTTATTAAATTGAATAAAACGAATTTTTCTTCAATTGAAAGTGTGCTAAGGAGTATTTTTCTTACGGAACCGTGAGCAAGAAATTTTAAGGGGAGAATTCGCAGCGAGGAGGGAACAGTCCGGGGTAGGTTAAAGGCATCGATTATTCGACAGTACAATTTTGGAACCACCGTCGAAATTTTCCTTCAAAATAGGATAACTCTCCTTACTCGTGACTTGAACATCATTTCTTGAAGCCATCATTATATTGTGACAATACAAAACGTGGATAATATATCTGATATACCCAGATAAGAATAAAATATTCAATTCAATCAGTTTCCTGTTTTTGACACAAAATGAGCTACTTAAAATTTTTTATCTATTTAATGTTCAAACTGTCATTACTTGGTTATTTTTTGGCAGAAAAAGTTGGGATCAGCACCAATGCATCAAGATACATCTGATCTTGTCCAAAATATAGCCACACTGGCTTTTTCTTAATAAAATCAAACTAAGAATTCGAAAATTCTTGTCTGGTGAATTTGAATACCAGGCCGATTAAAAATGTTCCTTCAGCCGAATTCAAACACGGATATTCTTGTATTAGGGGGTGCGTTTCTTTTAAAACGTGGATAATATATCTGATATACCCAGATAAGAATAAAATATTTAATTCAATCAGTTTCCTGTTTTTGACACAAAATGAGCTCCTTAAAATTTTTTTACCTATTTAATGTTCAAACTGTCATTACTTGGTTATTTTTTGGCAGAAAAAGTTGGGATCAGCACCAATGCATCAAGATACATCTGATCTTGTCCAAAATATAGCCACACTGGCTTTTTCTTAATAAAATCAAATTAAGAATTCGAAAATTCTTGTCTGGTGAATTTGAATACCAGGCCAATTAAAAATGTTCCTTCAGCCAAATTCAAACACGGATATTGGCTTCTATTAAGGGATGCGTTTCTTTTGAGAATATTCTGTAGTAACCTTGTCAAAATTTTCGACAGACAGCAACAGGCCCTGTCTGTGAATCTGTTGAAAGTTCACTGAACAAGTACAACAGATGAGAAACAATTAATGTCGAAATTATCCTCTGACGAAAACAGTTGTCGAATTTACAGGTGCTTCCTGAACAACGGGAGATTTTGATGACTATTATTTCTAATAAATATTTTACATGAAAAAAATAAAAGAATATTTAAATTGTAGTTTTACGGATTTGATGCTAGATTTTACCATCATATTAGGAACTGCCGCTTGGCCTCATACAATGTTCATATCGGTAGGCATTTGACTTGGCTGATCATAACACCCTAATTCATTTATCACTGAATACCTTTGAAGTAAGCCCTTTCTTAGTAAATTTTGTATATGTTTTCTTTCAAATAGGTCCCAAGTCGTAAAATACAAAAATATTCTCTCTGATCCCCTCCCTACTTGGTAGAATTCCTTAAGGAACCCAACTCTTACAACTAGTATTGATTAATGAAATTGGTAAGAGATTCCCTCCAAGGTGTTAATATGTAGATTACCAGCTGATTCTTGAAGTATGTCATAGAAATATCAAAAGTGGCCCCATCAAATCATGGCCCCCATCAGTAGCCCCCATCTAGCCAGGATTTGGACAAAGCTGAGAATTTACATACGAACGTGAATTCCACTAAGTCAACTATAATAACAATAAACTTCTTAAAATTCTTGAAATCCACTTCCGCCTATCCCACCCAAAATGCTAGTGAAACATTTTAAACTTCTCGGTGTCACAAATTTCTAATAATCTTGAGTGGAACATGCATATTTCAAGGATTCTGGACTTTCCAGACAAAGGCTAGTCAAAACTAAAATATTTAAAGTGAATTAAAATGGCTGATTAACTTTGAAACTGTCAAATGTAGACAATATTTTCACTGTGAACAACAAAGAAATCTTTGCTGGACCATTAAAGCTGAGGGAAAATGGGCCATTACAGATAGCGTTTGGACATACTATTCTTATGGCATATATGCAACACTGTGGAAAAAAGGAAAAGGGCATATGACCTAGGTCACACAATTCAATTCCATAAGATTATCCAATTTCGTTCCTATACCTGAGAAACTTTTTTCATTTTTTTGTTCCACTACCTGGATAGTGTTTTATATGTTTACACATCAAATAAAGTTGAAGAGAAACAAAGAAATAAAGTAAAAAGAATAGACATGTCGAATGCACCAGAATCGACCCATATGCACCGGGTCAATGCATCGACCCATAATGCACCAGGATCGACCTATAATGCACCGGGTCAATGCATCGACCCATAATGCACCAGGATCGACCCATATGCACTGGGTCAATGCATCGACCCATAATGCACCAGGATCGAACCATATGCACCAGGTCAATGCATCGACCCATAATGCACCAGGATCGACCCATATGCACTGGGTCAATGCATCGACCCATAATGCACCAGGATCGACCCATATGCACCGGGTCAATGCATCGACCCATAATGCACCAGGATCGACCCATATGCACCAGGTCAATGCATTGACCCATAATGCACCAGGATCGACCCATAATGCACCGGGTCAATGCATCGACCCATAATGCACCAGGATCGACCTATAATGCACCAGGTCAATGTATTGATCCATAATGCACCAGGATCGACCCATGTGCACCGGGTCAATGCATCGACCCATAATGCACCAGGATCAACCCATATGCACCAGGTCAATGCATCGACCCATAATGTACCAGGATCGACCCATAATGCACCGGGTCAATGCATCGACCCATAATGCACCAGGATTGACCCATAATGCACCGGGTCAATGCATCGACCCATAATGCACCAAGATCGACCCATATGCACCAGGTCAATGCATCGACCCATAATGCACCAGGATCGACCCATAATGCACCAGGTCAATGCATCGACCCATAATGCACCAGGATCGACCCATAATGCACCGGGTCAATGGATCGACCCATAATGCACCAGGATCGACCCATAATGCACCGGGACAATGCACTGGGATCAAGATTCCCCAGGTATTTCAACACGCGTCGAATTGGGTTCAAACTAACATCAAAAATAGATATTTTTTTTTTGTTCTGGCAATTTGTAGGTGAAAATGGTCCAATTTCAGAACAAGTCAGAGTTTTGTACCCTTTTCTGATAAAACTTCAAAGTTCTAATCAAACAGTTAGATTCCTAGATGTTTTCCCTACATACTGAAACTATTTTCAAACCAAAGTCTTTAAGTTAGGCCTTCAAGAGTAGAAAAGATGGTTTTTACATAAACTGTCAAATCATTGATGCCTTTACCCTAATTTCCCAGCCAAAAAACTTCATATGGGAGAATTTTTCAATGGATGATTTTTTCATGGGGACGGGATTGTCCCCAAAGGTGGTGGATTCCCAGGGTTTATTCGGAAAAACTATCAAAAATTAAACATTTAAAAAAAAGTTTTTTCTACTAAAAGAAAGGAGCAACATTAAAACTTAATACAAACAGAAATTATTCCGTGTATAATGGGACTACCCCCTCCTGCAGCATAATTAGAATTAGAACCTTTTTTAAAAGTTTTTAAAAACCTTAGCGTGAAGAGAGGGGTATTGAGATGGGGGGGGGGCAGTCCCCCTCATACACGAAATAATTCCTACTCGTTTTAAATTTTAATGTTGCTTTTTTACTTTCAGTACAAAAAAGTTTTTTTTAATTAATTGTCACAAAAAGAGTCAATAGAGTATGCTATCTTTGTCATCTCTGAAGAGCTGTAGATAAAAATTCAACCATTTATGAAATATTATCCTCTATAAAAAAAAATCAAGATTTTAGAAACCTGTAGGAAATTTCAGAATTAAAAATTGTCTAGATCTTAAATATCTGTCAATTCTTTTTCAAGCAGTCCAGGATTTTTAACATTTTACCATCTTTAAAAAAAAACTATGGTTTAAACTTGACTGAAATAGATGCTAGGGAATTCATCAGTTTTGTGAAAAAAACCTTATTCTAGTTTTTAAAATACTTGTATAATAAACAGCTACCTTGGTATCTCCACTATAAATGCTAACATTGGTCTCCTCTATGATGACCCCACATGGTGGGGTGTAGTTAATATTCACTTTTTGCAACTTCTCCATAGACACACCTAGAAATACAAAAAGGTTAGTCAAATATTTCAAGAAATCATTACCAATTACAATAAAGTAACACGGTTTATTATAAAAGAAGGCCTTGCAATAAAGTTTTGTTATGTTATTTGACCAGAGCCTCAGTTCAATCCCTCCCCTAGCTATAGCACTGTTTTAGGACACAAATCTTTCATATGGTAAAAAAAAAATACTTAATAACTGATATACCAAATCTTCTCAAACTTAAAAGGATAGTAATTGGCTTAACTTTCTTAATTATTAATTCATTAATTTCGTTTTTGGTAAATTTTTCAAGATGCTTTTCATTATTAAAAGACTAAATATTGACAGATTAGCAGCTCATGTACTATCAAAGAAACAGAGCCATGGACTTCTTTTCAAAATCCCAATTATTCAAACTTTCTTCCTCTCTTTAAATTCTTAATTTCTTTGAGGGGGGGGGGGCTTTTTTAATTACATTTTTTTTACAATAGTAACACACATATCAGCCCTCCAAATCACCTTTCAACTTTTGCTTTGGATCCAGAATTTTCATTAAATGACTATTTGCACTTTAGCAAATCCAACATTAACAAATCCAACTTTTAAATTTTTTTTATTATTATTATTATTTTACAAGAGAGCTTTCTGGAGTCATTTGGTTACCTTTCGTCTTCTTAATGAGTTACCTTATTAGTGGAGATGAGTCATTAATGTTAGCTTTGACGTTTGCATTACAGAATATCTTTTTTATATGTGCTACTTCTTTCAAGATGAACTGACAGTCAAAAGTCAATGTATCCAGGGATTGTGGTGCAGAGTTGCAAAACAAATCCGATGATTTACTCTATATAAGCTCCTCTTCTCATATCAAATCATTATTGTCCTTCCTTGGAGGAATAACTGTGAAAACATTGAAAAGTGAACTACAATCTAGGAAAGCTTCACTTTTTATAACAATTGAACTTATTATAAGTTCATATTATATATATCATATTTACTTATTATATAAGTAAATATAACAATTTACTGTTACTTTGAGAGGGTCTTCATATTTAAGATTTTGTGTTTGTTTTAAGATTTTTTTTTTATTACCTTTGGATTTTTATTGGTATTTTTTTCTTTTTTCTAATATTGTGCACTGAAGACAGGCAAGTGGAGGTCTTAACCAAAATATTTACAGTGTACTCTATGATTTTCACTGACTTGTTTTATCCATGTTTCTATCTTCTTTACAGTTTTTTTTTTTTTTGTTAATCTTAAAGTAGAACAAAGGCATTTAAAGAATTAGACAAAATATCCATCTTTTTAAAATATAGAATCTTTGTAATATTCAATAAATTGTCTATCTAGATGTTTCAAATTTTAGAATTGTCTTTATTTGGATTGTGATTAGCAAACATAGAAAAAAGCTTTTCTGTTATAGCACAACTGAATATATAACAAAACACCTTTATTTTCTATGTTGGCTATCAATGAGCAAAAAATAGAAAATTCTAGAATACAAAACATTTAGATAGTGGATGTAATGTAAACTGCATATATTTCAAATACAAGTAGTCAACATACATACTTGTTTAATCTTTTATTTCATAGTACAAAATATTTCTAAAATTTCTCTTTTGCAATGGCTAACAGCATCTCCTCTGTTTATTCGTCATTTCAACAATTTCTGCAAAACACTGGCCTTTCATGTCCTTTTATGAGAAAATAAAAATAAGTCACAGGGGGGACATTTGTTTTACCTTATTGTTTCCTTTTTTTTTGTATGTGTGTGCATGTACCTTTATTTTAAATATTTGCAACATGCAATAACTTTACTATCTAGATGTTTTGAACTTTAGATTTTTCTTTTTCTTTTCTGGTTTATTGTTAACTAACATAAAAAAAAGGCTATTTTGTATCATAATAAATGGAAAAAAAGAAGTTGCTACAACTGAAAGTAAGGAGCAACATTAAAACTTAAATAGAACTGAAATTATTCCATATACATGGGGCTGCCCCTTCCCCAACCCTTGTTCTTTATGCAAGAGTCTTAAAGTTCTTTAAAAGTACTTCTCACTTAAATTCAATGTACCTTGTGTTTTGGCAGTCATGTTAAAGAATTGTGACAAAAAGACAAGCTTTAGCACAAAGAGCAAGGGTTGAAGAAAGGGCAGCCCCCTCATATATGGAATAATTTCAGTTCTATTTAAGTTTTAATGTTAGTCCTTACTTTCAGCTGAAAAACCTTGTTTTTTTATAATATGTGACTCTTATTTAAATCCAACCAAGAATATCTCTTCTCTTCCCTTCTCCAGGAAAAACTTCCCCTGGAAACTTTCTTCTCCACAGAAAATTAGCCCCCCCCCCCTTCCAGGTCTATTTTTCCCTTAAGATATTTGATCAAAATTTTGAGATATGCATTTGATTTAGCATAGTTGAAAGGTCTAACAACTATACCTTTGGGGATGACATGGCCCCCCATAATCCATGGGGAAAGAGATATTTTTCCCAGTGAATAAAAGTGAATGGTAATAAAGTGATTGATTTAAAAAAACTGAGAATAATTATTCCTGTAACAATGACATACATCATCTGTTTGGCAAAGGCATCATTATTTGATTTTTGGTTTGTTAATTATCCTGTACATGTTATGCATTCTTAGCTTGTTGCACCTTTTTTCTCTATCTGTATTTCACAGATGACATACAATTCCTGTTACATGTTCTATTGTTTGTCCTACTATTTAGAACTTAAAGTCTGATCCTGCTGATATAGACAGGATATCTAAAGTTGATTTTTTGCAAACTTATCTTGCACTTGTTTTTTATTTAAAGTAATTTTTACAGATCTGCTTTTGTACATTGAGTGTTTCTGAGAGTTTCATTTGTAGTACTGTAAGTCCAATAGTAAAAAGGTGAAAATCTCAAGCTGATTTTTCATCATACCAGCCCATTACTGTCTCTTGTAAAATAATTAGATTACTTGAGTATATAGTTTTCCCCCTCTAACAAATAGGACTAATGAGGGAGAGAACAAATTTGGCTTTCAGCCTAGAATGAATTGCAGGCATTCTCATTGCATTTTAACATCTCTTCTTGTGGAAAATAATTCCAAGAACAAGGGAATTTAGATTTGTACTTTAGATTTTTCAAAAGCATTTGGCAACATAACCTATTTCCCGCTTTTTTATTCCCTTTATATTTTGGGTGTAAATTTGTCAGTTATATTGCTTCTGTAGCACTGGTAATCTAATTCTTTCCTTGGTTTGGAGTCTTCTCTAACTACTACCATAAAGTTAAAAGAGGTGTAAGACAAGGTGGCATTTTATCACTAACACTTTTTACATTTTGCCTTTCTGGCATGCTTGCAAAAATCTCCTCTACATATTTTTCTGATCTTTGGATGTTTCTCATCTTGTGCATCTGACTCTTGGTTAGTCAGACTAGGACTGGTCTCTCAAAAATAGTATCCTCTGTTTATAATGTTTTTTTCAGAGAGCAACCTTTTGTTAAATATAGAGAAGTGTCAGTTTCTTTCTCTTGCTTCAACTTCTTCATCTCCTCTTGTGATATTCTCTCTATTCCTTCTGATGATTCTTTGCAGTGGTTGGGCACAACCCTTACTAATAATCACCAGCACAATGTTTATATGTTTCTAAAAGAATACAATTTGGATATGCAAGAATTTGTCCCAATCAAGGGATACATAATAGACAGGCACTAGAAAAACTCTGCTCCACCTATTGTGAGTATTCAGTCCTTTACACAGCAAGAAAAAGTGATTTTAAAAGAATTTAGAGAAGTTATTTCAGATTTTGTAATTTTCTTCTTTTCATTTTTTCTTGGATGTGTAATTGGATTCTAATTAATAAATAGAATATACCCAATATAACATTGAATTTGGAAAAGCTGCATAGAAGGCTCTCAAGTACTGCTCCTGGTCAACTTTCTCCTCACAATTGTTTTGTTAAAATTTTATTTTTTGTATGTTTGTGAGTATTTAATTTCTTTTTACTTAACATTCTAATACTTATTGTATAGCAATTTGTAGGTCATAAATAAATAAACAAAAATGGGTAACTCTTCTTAGACAGAAGAAACTAATGAGCAGTGTTTAAACATTTGACTACCCATGACAAGTTTTTTTGGACAAGACAAATTTGGAACCTTTCATTTGTTAATTGTTGCTTAGTTTCAAGATCATATTCATAGCACAATGATTTATCAACTGTGATGACCTTAAGAAAAAAGTCTGGGTCATTTTGGAACTCACCCTTCAACACAGAGCTTGACTTAACATGGATTCACTTTTGCTGTGTAACAGCATTGGCAGAATAAATTGGCTGCCACCCATTCTTCTTATCCCAAAATTTTCTGTCAGAATTATCTGTAGGCTACTAAATTCCAAGTCAGATACACAAAAATTTCATAAAAATTCTTTGATGCTCTGTGATTGATCTTCCAAAATGATTTTACAAACTTTTTTACATTTCTTGTCTGTTTGGAATGTCAAACAATATCCAAAAAAAGTTTGATTGTTAATAGACACTTTGATACTTTTGAACAGGAAAACTACTTAGACACCTGAGTGTTCTCATAACATCATCATTATATACTGTTTTTAAGATTCCAGGGTTTGTGTGGCTGTTTTGTGGCTTAATATCCCCAAATGTTCAAATATATAAAATTCAATATTTGTGATGAATTTTCCTTTGAATTGATAAACTGTCAAATTAATTTGATGATAAGTGACTAACAGAGAATTGAGGTAAAGGTCTTGGTTAGGGGATGCTGAGAAGAAAATATGTTAAGAAAACAATTCTTACTTCATAATGGGCTATCCAGAAAAATTATATAAGCTACAATTGTAGCTTACACATATTCTTTGTAGCCTACCTTGGTGCCCTCAGTTCTCTAATGTGCAAACTTATAACTGAAGTGAGATATTTCCCATGTATTCTTCCAATACATCTCTCTTGTTTTCACCTGTGCAAACAAGTAGGTTTTTATTTTATTGCAATTAGGTTTTCACCTAATGTGCAAATATATACTTGCACATTAGGGTGGGGGATAGCAGGGCTGCCTGCAAAATTTGTTGGCTAAAATTAGGCTATATAGCATATTAGGCTGGCCTACAAAGTAAGAATTGCTCTCTTAACATGTTTCCTTATCAATAGCTCCTAATATAGCTCATTACCAAACTTCAGGGCATATTTATAACCCGGGGTACATACTTCTACATTAAAGAGGGTGGCAGAGTTCATTTCCAACACAAATGGATTTTAGCCTATATTTGGATTCAGGATGAAATTCTGATTTTAAAGATATTAATATTTCTTAGCTATATCATTAATGAGTTAATCAGAAAATTGACGTTCACCCTAGATTAACCCGTGAGCGAAAATCCGTTGAGCAAAATTATCCCGGGAAATCAGTCCTAGGATAAATGGATATCCTTAAACTACCCACGGTTTCTTATTTTGAATTTTTTGCTAATGCCAGAATAACAACTCTGTCCAAAAAAATAAACTAGAATTAAACGTGTGAGTTGCTCATCTAAATTTTCTACTCTAGGTTCAGGTTCTTTTTATTTACAAACTAATTACAACTACAAAAAAGGCATGCCCGGCTGAGTGTCTAGCTAGCAAAATGATACATCACATAATATAATACAGTTAGTACACACAATCACAATCTTTTATAAATACATAAAAAGACAAAAATATGACTTACCAAGTATCACCCCAAGCCAGTAGCCAAATGGAGAAATTACTATAACAATCACCAAAAATAAGAAATAAATGGTAATGTGAAGCCGTGGGGAAACTCGACCAAGAGAATAAATCAGTAGGATGACAAAAACTAAACATATATATATATATATATATATATATATATATATATATATATATTATAAAAAATGAAATGACCAAAGGGTTAGTAAAAAAGTTTTTAATTGCCCCTTTGGCGTACCAACAGAAAGACAAAATTAAAACCCGACCCACGCACATTCAAAAAGTTTGGCTTGCAGTGCCAAAGTAAGAACCCGATCTTTCAGTGTACGCTCGGGTTTCAACAAACTTAGAACATCCCCTCGTTCCATAATCAAGCTCACGTTGGTTAAACAGTTCCATAGCATAAAAATTATTCGGCAGAATTTTTGCAAATTTTTTGCAAAACATCGTTCCATGAAAAGATAATAATAATTCCACAGGTAATATATTAAGGAAAGAATATATACTTTTAACAGGTGATCTTGATGGTAGTTATATTAGAGAGAGTTTAGAGAGGTTTTAGGATACGCAGTGCTTTCTTTTGCTGTCTTTGAAGTGATTTGACATGAGCTTTAAGCGTATTCAAGGAAATCAGGGGACAATAGCTCAGATAAAAATGGACAAGGGCAAAATCTAGCGATCTCAGTGCATGAAAAGGTAGAACAAATTTCAAATGCCGTAATATTTCAAAATTCCTTCCTGACTTCATCCGCAATTTAGCAGTCCGTTCCTTCCAATTAATATTCTGATCAACTAGATATCACACTAAGATATCTTATAGTAGATACACTTTCTAAATAAGTATATTCATCAATGGGTTGTCTACGAAGTTCAAGTTGTGACTTACCAGTACGAGAGAAATCATGTACTTAGTTTTGATATACTAACAGATAATTTATTTGCATCAAGCCAAGTTCCTATCCCCTCGAAAGCTACCAACATATTCTTTCAAAGCAACATTTCATCAGCAACGCACACTGTGTAGGCCGTATCGTTAGCAAATGGGATATTTAGCCCAAGATCTTCCAGCGCCCTGCTGATGTCGTTAACATGAATAACAAAGAGTAGAGGTCTAAGTATGGACCTCTGAGGAATACCAACTTGACCAGTGATACAGAATAGTGAAGAGGTATTATTTCCACCATGCACAAACTGACTCTGCCCAGTCAAATTTGATTCAGTCAGAGAATTTGCAGGTCCACTTATACCATAATTATCCAGTTTAAACACATAAGTTAATGAAGTGCTCTTTTTTTAGGTTATAGGTAGCAACTTGTAATTTGGCTCAATAGGACATTGGCATACATTAACTTAAATTGCAGCTTGGAGCAATCTAAGGATTTCTCCTTGTAGAGCTGCAGAATTGATGGTTTTAGTTAAATTCAGGATTCTTTAGTGACCAGGTACACTGTGCTGATCCATAGTATCTCATTTGAGTTTACACTCTCTGGAGAAACATTCAATATCCAGTCTTTGTTTAAAGATGTCCCCAGGTTCAGCAGTAACAGTTCTTAAGAGAGTTTATTCCAAGTATTTACGATTCTTGAAGAAAAGTATTGAGCACTAACTCTGGATAGGGTAGGCTGCTTAACAAGTTTCGAATGATGACCTCTAGTTCTTGAGTTAGGACCAACAGTGGAAAATAAGGCTACGAGTGTATTAGCTATCATTAACTTATAACTTAAAATGGCATCACTTCTGCTTCTGCTGTATATAAGAGTTAGTAGTTTCAGCACATTCTCATGTTATGTCAAAAAGACCAATTTTCATCATTAGCCTGGCATCAATCCAAGCACGCTTTCTGGCTTTGAAGGATCTAGGAACCTTTTATTTCATTTTTAGGTCATAAAAGTATTTTTAGGTCATTGACTTAAGTAACAAATCATGTAAACTTCAGATAGAAAAAACTGTTTTGATAATATACAGTGCAATACTTCATTGTCGACCATTGAAGCCACGTTTTTACAA